>NC_090650.1:114461894-114559394 GCF_040937935.1 Hyperolius riggenbachi | reverse complement strand
ATCTTAAACCTGATTCGCTCCTATATAAAGTGTGTGTATCACTCTTTCAATGTGTTAAATAGTACTACTGGCTGGGCCACAAACGAGATTTGCTGATCCTGAGAGGGGCAGCTGACATATCTGGTAAGCGTATACTGAACCTTATACTTCAGGAGAAACGTGGAATCTGTTTTTGCTCAAAGGAACTTTGGGAGAAATTTTATGTGGACTTTCTGTGTCTGGACTCTCTTTTCTGATCCTTAAAGAGAATCTGTACTCTAATATTCTAACAATAAAAAGCATACCATTCTATTCATTATTTTCTCCTGTGCCCCTCTGTGCTGCTTCTGCCACTCTCTGCTGCAATCCTGGCTTGTAATTAACAGTTTTAGGCAGTGTTTACAAACAAACTAACCAGCTTCTAATAGGCTCAGCTAAGCATAGTGTATGAGTCATTCAGAGTATGCAGGGGGCCTGCAGAGGGTGTGTATCGCTTCTACCAATCACAAGCAGCCATGCACATTCCACACAATCAAGCTTTAGCCCGACAAACAGGACAGAGGAAAGATACATTGATTTATTACAGAGACAGTGCAGTTAGGAAAGACTGCAGTAAGCCAGAGCAGATTAGAACAGGCATAGGAACTTATAGGATAGAAGAACTAAGGCTGAAAAATGTGTTACAGAGTCTCTTTAAGGGACATTAGTGAATATAGTATATGATAAAAAATTATTGGTAACTCTGAGAAAATTGCTTGGGTGTGTATATTAATAAACTGACAATCTAACACAAACCATAAAATCTTTAGAGAAATTGAAGAAAAATATCTGGCATTCCGGATAGATAAAAATCGAGAAAAAAACGGGAAATCCGATCGGATTTTTCAGTCGAATGAAAAAAATGCTTTCGATTTTTTTGGGGAGATCTGATCGTTTTTATCGAATTGCCGTAAAATAGGATCATTTTATTGTATCGTGTGTTTCCACCTTTAGAGCGGAGCTGCGGCAAGGGACACATAGGCTTCCAGGGGCTGAATTTTTTTTTTTCCCCTGATGTTTCCTTTAATCATTGCGGTTCACAAAATGCAGTGGAAAGTGCGGTATGTTGGTAAGGGGCCTTATTTTATTTTTACATTTTTGGAAACTTTAAATTTGGTATATGTAATGAATCTATATCAAAACCAAGTACCCCCTGGACCGATCAGAAGTACCCCCTTGTGTACACGTACCACACGCTGAGAATCTAGGCACTAGAGGAACAAGAAAAAATGCACTAGATCAGATGACTGATTTCAAAGTCTATGGTCACAATTATGTAATCATGTCTCACTTGTGCTTCCTGTGTAGGGTTCTTTCACATGGTATGATGAACTGCACGCTTTCAGGCAGTTCAGCCTCCCACCTGCCTCCCATGAGCACCATTCAGGTGCCATTTAAAGGCAGCAGTATAGCAGCTCTTACCTGGCGCCTAACCTTAACCCCCTCCCGCACAAACTACCTACCTGACGCCTAACCCTAACCCCCCCCCCGCAAATGCTTCCTACCTAACGCCTAATCCCCCCTCCCTCCGCATAAATTTCCTACCTGACGCCTAACGCTAAATTCCCATGACCGCACAAACTTCTTACCTGATACCTAACCCTAAACACGCTGCTGCACAAACTTCCTACCTGACGCCTAACCCCATTTTTCGCCCAAATTACCCCTCAATGCCGATATTTTATAGGAGCCTGAACTTCTGCCGCTAGTGGGGGCCCAAATTGCCATCTTCAATGTTGTTACTATAATATCATAAGGAGCTTTGGCAGAGTTACCCTTTACATAAAACATTCCTTGCTCAAGTTTGGAACTATAAATAAGTTCCACTGCTCACAAAGCACTTATTTACCCCCCAAATGACGTCTTCCCTCCGGCCTGTGACAGTGCATCCTTCCATACCCATCCTGCCTAATAATCTGGGAAGGAGTGACAGATGCCCCGCGCACTACAGCTTTTTCTGCTGTTATGTAAGAAGCGTCACTTTCCTCCCTTACGTCTCTATGCACAATACTGGCAAAAAGAAAAAAAAACGTTTTAAAAAATGCTATTGTTGGTTGTTGTCAGGGAGCAGTAGTTTACAGGCAGTGTGGATGGCGAGGAGGAGCATGCTGCATACATATACAGTGAGCCTTATGTGAGGCAGAGGCCGCTGTCTCTCCTCCTCTGACTCTCCCCCGCCCTCCCTATCCTTGTTCGTCCTCCCCAGGCAGGTCATCTCAGGACAAGCCCAGCGCCCTGCTGCACGATCAGCTGTAGAGCTTTTCTCCCGCTGCTGCTGCTGCTGTACAGCGCATCTGACTGTCAGGTGAGCGCTTTCCCCTCTGATCCCCGCATAGGAGCCAGACTGGCTGCCTGGACTCCATTCCTGCCTCTGCTCTCCATTGCATTGCTGTGTCCCAGTCCTCAGGCTGCTGGAAAAATACAGTCTCTGCCGGGTTGTGCAACAAAATATCGCCGGTCTCTTTAACAGTGTCAGTGCGGGATGTCATTTCATAGTTTCATTTTGTCCTGAGAGTGGATTGGCCGTGTGAGCGGCTTACAGGCTGATCTGCTGCTGTGCTGAGAATTCTCCGTGCATGGCAGCAGGACGTGTGGCATGGTAGTGGGGCATTTTAGTTTGCAGTCCTATGAGTTGTGTTGTGTAGGAAGGACGTGATGATGGCTGGCAGGTTCCACATGCGCTGGTGTGACACTGACAGCTCTCTATAGATGTACAGTATATAGGCGACGTGCCTGTCTGGCTGCCAGAGAGAATTCTCCACTGCCTGGCTTTCTCCTATGGGCTCTGTCTATAGACTTCTCAGCCTCTGTGCTAATTATGGATGTGTTTCTAAACGGGTCTGTTGCATAAGAGCAATCAAAGATATGGAATGTGTGCATTCATCTCAACTCCCTTTGTGTCTGGGCTGCTGAAGGCGTAGATGTTACCAGAGTCTTATGGAAAATATAATACTATGTATGATTTCTTTAACTTTTTATGCTTTCTTGTAAAGAGGAATAGTTTTTAATATACCTGTGTGTGTGTGTATGTGTGTGTGTGTATATATATATATATATATATATATATATATATATATATATATATATATATGTGTGTGTGTGTATATATATATATATGTATATATGTATATATATATATATATATATATATATATATATATATATATATATATATATATATATATATATGTATATAGTGAGCCTTTAGTTAGTGCATTTTCCTTCTTTTCAACAAACTATTCAGCATAGGCAGTAGTTGCATGGACATGCATGTATATACACAGACTTGAAAATAAATAATGTATTTTTATATAACATTTTCCTTTTAGCATTATTATTACAATAAGGATCCTCTCGCATCTGTGTCCGTTGTGTCGCAGCGGACAATCGCATCACAACGCGTTGCAATGATATACCTATGGGGTAGTCCCGTCATGGTAACGCACAGCATACAGTGCGTTGACGGGGCAACGTGCACATTTACAGCGGCAGTGAGGCAGACTGTATGGTCGCACTGCAATGGTACCGCGCGATGTGGCTTTTCAGCTATGTTGAGTTGCGATTGCATAGTATCGCGCCACATGCAATTTGTATAGTGTGAAAGAAGCCTATATCTCCCTCTAAATACCTGGGCAGCATGGTGGCTACCAGTTAACATTTTTGACTTTCACCATTTTCAGTGGCAGGGTCCCAGGTTTGAATCTTGGCCAGGACATTAGCTGCATGGAGTTTGTATATTCTGTTTGTGTGCGTTTCCTCAGGGGGACAGTTGGGGACAACAATTGTTTGATGTCGCCTGTAAAGGTTCTCAGTACTTTATAAATGTATAGTGGAAGTGGTGTGCTCGTTCCACTGAGTCAGAACTGATTGCTTGCCATGGGTTACATATCAGTTCTCTGCACTATTAAATAATTGACAGCTGAGATTATATAATAGTGTGAGGCAACCCACCAGAAGCCAGCGTTTTCAGAAGCTCAGAGCAGACAAACGAATGACAGATGACTGTTAGTGGGCTTGCGTCGGGTTGCAGCACAGCAGCACAGCAGCACGCCATACATTACAAGTTGATTATAAGGTGCTTGCAGACAGTCGATTAGAGAACATAGTGCAGGTTGTGACTTGCTGTCACAGGAAGCCTTCCTACAGTATGGATCCCTGCTTTCTAGGCACCCTGATGATCACTGTCCCCTGCTGGTCCTGAAGGGGTGAACAGTTCAGTGATGCCAGAAAAGATTAAGTTTGGATTATCTAAAAGAGCGAGTCATTTTTTTTCTTTTCTGAAGAATACAGCTTGTTCTTTCGGATGAAGATATCCCTGCATTCTTCAGGAAAACATTTCAGGGAGACAGGTCAAATGAAAGAGTGTGCCAGCCAGGCTTTTATTGCAGACATATTCGTGTAAACTAACCTAGTTCTTCCCATGTCCACCCTCCCGCCCCCCTCCCTTCATGGGCATTTTACAGACACTTGGGCGTTTGCCAGCTGCGAAGTTCACAGACTGCAAGTGCTGCTACCTTGTCCTTGTTTGAAATGTCAGGCCTGCACGCTCTCAGACTGTGCTGCCTTAACTGTTCCGTCTGATTTACATTTAACCGGTTCCACGTCATTCCTGTTGCTATGATAATTCGCTTGCTTCCCCTCCCTTGTTCCCATATAACATTAGTCAGGCAAATGCTGGGTCTTTTTATACCAGGCTTTTCAGGTCATCAATCTCATTAGGATTATCCAGCACTGTCGCTATGTTCCTAAACAGCAGGCCAGAGAATTTCCCCACTCATGTGATCTAGGCTGTTGCTCATTTCATTGCTTTTTAATTGCCTGAAAATGAATGGTAATTTATTTTTAATGACAATGGAGCGGTGCTGTCTGCCTCACCGCGTGGAAAGGGAAAGGTGCCTGTTGGGAAGATTATTTAAGGTGACACAAACCTAACATTTAGGATGATAATTATGGGGAGATTAGATAGTTGTGAGATACTGAAGGACCAATAATGCTGACATTTATGCTGACAACACAGGTACATGTTTTTTTAGCCAACCATTTGTGTTTCTAGTTTGGAATAGTTTGTAGGAGGGTTGGAACTTCTGTCAAGTATTCACTTATTCCCCACAGGAAATATTTACCCTCACTGCTTTCCCCGGAGACTTGGCAGGAAGTTAGATAAAGTGTGCCCCTTAGGGTTGTCACCAGGACAGGTGTCCCCGTTGTAGATCTATCCTCAGCTATTGTGCTTGAGACAGCTATACAACTTTGGAATAACCTCACTTTTTCTCCAGGTGCCAGAAAGTAAAGGAAAATAAATTGATGAGGTTAGCAATTGTATCCTCCTACTCCTAAAATGTTATGTTACGTTTAAAAACTTAAGAAAGTAGATTTGTTGTTTTGTGTCAGCTCGATGACACAGTCTGTGTCCCATGTCTCAAAGAGCTAAAATATATGAACTATTGACCTTTTTTTTAATCTATCCCCTGCTCTCAGAAGCCACATTCTCTGCCAGAAAAAAAGTGTAGTTGCTGTAATTCTGTATAAGTGAGGGATGGATGGGACTGGGTCCAACTGGAGAGAAACTGTCAAGTTGTGTAGCTGAATATTAACTCTTTCAGGTAGAGAAAGAAGAAAAGGAACACAGCATAGTGTTGCCACTGTAAATACAAATGTCTCTCATCATGTTACATGTCACTTTAGGTTCCCTTTAAAGGATAAGTGTACTGTAGCAACCTCATTTACCCCTCCCTGAAAAGGCTGATACCAGGACCAAATGATTGCAATTATCTCCACTCTTTCTATGTGCATATTTTATATTGGTTCCTTCAGGAAATAGTACAGAGTTCATCTTCCATCTGCTGCACAGCGCCACCTAGCAGTTGGAGCAAGCAGAGGTGCGATAGGTAAACAATATACTGGTTTACGTAAATGCTAGTTCCCCAACATTTATGAGTGGATTATGATTGTTCTTATTTTAAAACAACACCATCTGGCAATGTTTTTTTTTTTAATTGTGGGTAGAATGCGAAGAGCTAGAATGTCTGCTTATGTTCTAAGTTGTCTTGGTCTTGCTTGGGGATGTTTTCCCACTACATATCTTAAGGCTCTGCAGTAAGGTTCTAAAAATTGCACAGACAGGGACGTTTCTTAGGGTGACCTTTGTAATTCCCCCCGCCCCCCAGATATCCAGATAGCAGCAGTAGGTGGTGAATGGTGGTGTAGTGGATAGCATTCTTACTGTGCAGCACTAAGGTAGCAAGTTCAAATCTGGGCCTTGACGCTATCTCCATGGAGTTTGTAGGTTCTCCCCATGTTTGCATGGGTTTCCTCCAGGCACTCTAGTTGGTTTTCTACCACATCTCACTAACATTATGATTGACTATGGTAGGGATTAGATTGTGAGTTCCTCTAATGGGACAGCTTGTGACATGACTATATACACCATATAATAGTGCTGTGGTAAATGTCAGCACTATATAAATGCACAATAATAATTAGGTGATCTTTGCCTCCCTCCCCAGCAGTGAAGAGTTAAACCTCTGTCAGGTTTTAGAGTTTAGGGTAGTCAAAGACATCCTGATCCTGTTTAGGTTGCCCAAACAGGACTTTATAAGCCTTTTTGACTGATCATTGGAGGCATTTTCATGGATGAACAGTGCTGGAGGAAATTTCAGTGTGCCAACTCCCTGGTCTCTGGAATAGCATGTCTATGGATACACCAGCCGAGGGTGAATGGACATTCTCCTTTCATTGCTACAAATACGCGTTTGTCTACCAAAACCTAGAGACTGGAAATAAAAGAGGAATACCGGTATGCAGAATTCCATCTACTCCCTTTTGGAAAACCTGCCAGTTGTCTGGCTGCCATGCTAATCTTTTGGCTGCAGTATTTGGAGTAACGCACCTTCAACAAGCATGCAGCCAGCGGTCATACACAGGCAGCCTAATCTGCATTCTTGTTTTGGGCCGGTGGCTCAAAAGCGTGTTAGAGACAGAGCAGGACCATAACAAACAGGCACGTGGCAGTTTTTATATGGGGACAAAAAACGGCATAGTTAACATAATCGCTCAGATGGTCGTACAGACAAGAAATGTCTACAAAATAACATTTTGGCTAAAGTTGTGCTGTGATGTTACCCCCGTGATTTATCGTACTTCCGCCATCGCCATCGTTTCTCAGGGAGTACTCACCTTTGCCAGGTCTTCCGTAGTTACAGACAGGCCAGAGACTGCTAGTAGGGATATCTCATATGATTTGTCACAGATAAGTTTAGCATTGGTGGAGGTCTTGACTACAAATCTTTGTTACTGTCTGTGCAATATGGTTGTTTTTGTCATTCTTTCCCATGTTATTCAGTTGTTGATAATGGATCCACCAAACAAAACTCCTTCCCAAAGTTGAATATTTAAGCAAACCTGAACTGAAAAGTAAAAGTCAAAATGAACATACACACGCCATACTTACTTCCTGTGTAGTCTACTCATCAATCTCTGTCTGCTCTCCTGCGTCCTGTTTGTTCATTGTGATCAATGGAATTCTCCGTCCTCCATTTTGAAAATGGCCGTTACCCCATTACAGCTTCCTGGTTAGCACACTGTTAAACTGTAATATTGCCCACTTGAGCCATAGGGAAATATGGGCATTTCCTTGCTCATCAGTTGTCCTTTCAGTTATAACTGACAGCAACTGATATATCTCATTTCTGACAAACTTTTTTTCAGAACTGGAAGGAAGCATTGTTAGAAAAAAATGTTGAGCTTCTGAGAGGAACTGACGGCGAGGTTAGTATGTAATATTCATTTTCAGGTACATCATGTGTTTTAAATAATTTTACTCGGTTTGGGTTCCCTTTAACCCCGCCCCTTATGTTAATCCTTTTCAGACAGCTAAACTGAAACTCCTCACCAATGTTAACTCCTTAGTTATCTTTTATGTCCCGCTTGATGTTAGTACCTTTCTAGCGCTTATCTCTAACTAATAAACGCTACATCTGCCTACCCTTTTTCCAAATTGACACCTTCATAGATAATGCCTAAAGGTACCTATCATAGGTACAATATTTTCCTCAGATGCGATCATTTGATCAGGTTTGCAGGATCCTAAGTAATTGGAAGGTAATACTCAATTGTTCCTCTAAACAGGCCGATCAGAGCACTTTGTTCAGATACGATTGTAAAAGACAACATTCCGATTCCAAATAAATTCTGTATTCCAATGGACCATAGAATCGTTTCACAGCAGTTTTCTCCACATACTACTTGTTTTTTTTTGTACAATTACATCCTAAAAATCTGATTGAATGATCGCATCAGAGGAAAATATTGTACCGTAAAGACTAGGCACCTTAACCCTAACTGACAATGTAACCAGTGTTCTGTTGTGCTCACCTGCTACACCAATTCCAATCACCAGGAACCACGCTCCTAAAAGCCGGTGTTTCAGCCGTATGTATAGCCAATACCTACAAAGGGAGCCCAGCAGGCCAAAATATCTGGAGTGGGTGTATAAAGTGGAGTAAGAAAACTAGGAAAGGTCCAAACACTCTAGTACCACCATAAACACATAGCCACTGGTGCAGGATGTGGTTGGCCAAACCACTTGAAGAAGCAAAAAGGAAGGAGGATCCGCAAGCCACAGTGGGATGGATAAAAGCTGGTATTCTTTATTAGGACAATGCACACATGAAGACCTGAACAACCACAGGATCAAGTTCAGAATGCGCCCTTAGTCATAGTTACAGAAAACCTGTAGAGAGGTGGGATTTTTATAGCCGTGGGGAGGGGAACTCCGCCCAGCTACAAGAGGAAAAGAGAACCACACTTCTTAAAGAGACAAGTGCATATCACACATATACAGTGGCTTGCAAAAGTATTCATCCCCCTTGAACTTTTCCACATTTTGTCACATTACTGCCACAAACAATCAATTTTATTGGAATTCCACGTGAAAGACCAATACAAAGTGGTGTACACGTGAGAAGTGGAACGAAAATCATACATGATTCCAAACATTTTTTAAAAAGAAATAACTGCAAAGTGGGTTGTGCGTAATTATTCAGCTCCTAAATCAATACTTTGTAGAACCACCTTTTGCTGCAACTACAGCTGCCAGTCTTTTTGGGTATGTCTCTACCAGCTTTGTACATTTAGAGACTGAAATCCTTGCCCATTCTTCTTTGCAAAACAGCTCCAGCTCAGTCAGATTAGATAGACATTTGTGGCGTTTGTGAACAGCAGTTTTCAGATCTTGCCACAGATTCTCGACTGGATTTAGATCTGGACTTTGACTGGGCCATTCTAACACATGGATATGCTTTGTTTTAAACCATTTCATTGCTGCCCTGGCTTTATGTTTAGGGTCATTGTCCTGCTGGAAGATGAACCTCCACTCCAGTCTCAAGTCTTTTGCAGTCTCCAAGAGGTTTTCTTCCAAGATTGCCTGGTATTTGGCTCCATCCATCTTCCCATCAACTCTGACCAGCTTCCCTTTCCCTGCTGAATAGAAGCACCCCCAGAGCATGATGCTGCCACCACCATATTTGACAGTGGGGATGGTGTGTTCAGAGTGATGTTCAGTGTTTTCCACCACACATAGCGTTTTGCATTTTAGCCAAAAAGTTCAATTTTGGTGTCATCTGACCAGAGCACCTTCTTCCACATGTTTGCTGTGTCCTCCACATGGCTTGTGGCAAACTGCAAATGGGACTTCTTATGCTTTTCTGTTAACCATGGCTTTCTTCTTGCCACTCTTCCATAAAGGCCAACTTTGTGCAGTGCATGACTAATAGTTGTGTTATGGACAGATTCCCCCACCTGAGCTGTAGATCTCTGCAGCTCGTCCAGAGTCACCGTGGGTCTCTTAACTGCATTTCTGATCAGCGCTCTCCTTGTTTGGCCTGTGAGTTTAGGTGGACAGCCTTGTCTTGGTAGGTTTACAGTTGTGCCATACTCCTTCCATTTATGAATGATCGCTTGAACAATGCTCCGTGGGATGTTCAAGGCTTTGAAAATATTTTTGTAGCCTAAGCCTGCTTTAAATTTCTCAATAACTTTGTCCCTGACTTGTCTGGTGTGTTTTTTGGACTTCATGGTGTTGTTGCTCCCAATATTCTCTTAGACATCCTCTGAGGCCGTCACAGAGCAGCTGTATTTGTACTGACATTAGATTACACACAGGTGCACTCTATTTAGTCATTAGCACTCATCAGGCAATGTCTATGGGCAACTGACTGCACTCAGACCAAAGGGGGCTGAATAATTACGCACACCCCACTTTGCAGTGATTTATTTTTTTTAAAATGTTTGGAATCATATATGATTTTCGTTCCACTTCTCATGTGTAGACCACTTTGTATTGGTCTTTCACGTGGCATTTCAATAACATTGATTCATGTTTGTGGCAGTAATGTGACAAAATGTGGAAAACTTCAAAGGGGCCGAAAACTTTCGCAAGCCACTGTAGCATATCAAATCACAAAATATATATATAATATATATATATAAATACAAAAGATAAAATCCACATCTCTAAAAACACCTTTTCTACAAAACAAATACAAAATAGTAGAAGCAAATGATATTAAGAAAAGATTTCTACCTGGCAAAAAAATTAAAGAACAATAATACATATAGCAGTTTATTTATTTATTTTCATACATGAGGCTCAGATCCCATCGAGTATTGAGACGTGTGGGGGTCGAAGTACCCATGCGGTGTATCCAGAAGGCCTCTCGTTTCAGGTGGAGCCTCTGGAGATCACCACCCCTAACCGGACAAGACACCCTCTCAACTCCCTGGAACATGAATGAGGCCATATCACCTTTGTGGCATACTTCAAAATGTTTAGATACAGCAGATTTTCAAAAAGTGTTACAGTTGGCCTCAAGGGTGATTTTCTTTTTCTCTTGTAGCTGGGTGGAGTTCCCCTCCCCCGGCTATAAAAATCCTACCTCTCTACAGGTTTTCTGTAACTATGCCTTAAAGAGACTCCGTAACAAAAATTGCATCCTGTTTTTTATCATCCTACAAGTTCCAAAAGCTATTCTAATGTGTTCTGGCTTACTGCAGCACTTTGTGCTATCACAGTCTCTGTAATAAATCAACTTATCTCTCTCTTGTCAGACTTGTCAGCCTGTGTCTGGAAGGCTGCCAAGTTCTTCAGTGTTGTGGTTCTGCTATGAACTCCCCCTTCCAGGCCCCTCTATGCACACTGCCTGTGTATTATTTAGATTAGAGCAGCTTCTCTCTTCTCTCTTATCTTTTACAAGCTGGATAAATCGTCCTCTGAGCTGGCTGGGCTTTCACATACTGAAGAATTACAGACAAGGGCAAAGCTGTTTGCAGGAAGAAACAAGCAGCCTGAAACTTCAGTGCATGAGAACAGGGGGAAAGAAACAGACAAATGATCTCTTGAGATTCAAAAGGAAGGCTGTATACAGCCTGCTTGTGTATGGATGTCTTTTCTATGTGTGGACATACTGTACATCAACCTACTTCCTGTTTTGGTGGCCATTTTGTTTGTTTACAAACAAACTTTTTAAAACTGTTTTTAACTACTTTTAATGCGGCGGGGAGCTGCGAAATTGTGACAGAAGGTAATAGGAGATGTCCCCTAACACACTGGTATGTTTACTTTTGTGTGATTTTAACAATACAGATTCTCTTTAAGGCTCATACACATATCAGACTATAGTCTTTGGAAAATGAAAGATCACAGACCAATCTTACCACCCTTCATGTAGTATGAGAGCCATACCTTCACAGTCTTTTCTATGGAGCTGAACTCCCCATCAGAAAAAAAATCTTTGCAAGATGCTGCACACACAGATGCTGTACAGACACAAAAGATCAGTATCTGCAAAAGATGTGTTCCTGCCAAAGATCCGGTCCTGCAAATTGAATTCATAGTCTATGAGATCTTCAGATCATTATACACACCTTGTTTAACTGACATTCATCTGCAGATCAGACAATCATCTGCAGATCTGAAAATCCATCCTGGTGGATCTTATCTGCAGTTAAACAATGTGTGTATGATGATCTGCAGATCTCATAGACTATGAATACATTTTGCAGGAACGGATCTTTTGCAGATACTGATCTTTTGCAGATACTGATCTTTTAAATGTCTACAGCATCTTTGTGTACAGCATCTTTGTGTGCAGCATCTTGCAAAGATTTCTATCTGATGGGAAGTTCAGCTCCATAGAATAGACTGTGTAGGTATGGCTTTCATACTACATGGAAGGGGGTAAAATTGGTCTGTGATCTTTTATTTTCCAAAGACTATGGTCTGATGTGTGTATGAGCCTTAAGGGCCTATTCTGAGCTCGACACGCATCAGTTTGATCCCGTGGTTGTTCATGTCTTCATGTGTGGATTTTTCTAATAAACAATACCAGCTTTTATCCATCCCACTGTGGTTTTCGGATCCTCCTTCTCCTCCTTTTTTTGCCTCTATAAAGTGGAGTAAAATGTAGAAAGATCGACTGAAGGTATCTACAGCCATCTGGCATTCCTCCGTAATGCGTAAATTACCAAAAAGGCGTGTGTCACCTGACCTCGTAACTCACTAAAGTAGTCATATGTTATAACTACTTCTGGTATTGATTTTATGTAGTACAAACATCTTCCCTGGTGCTGTACAAATATTGCAAGTACTTATAAAAATAAGCCAATACCAATAAAACACATCTATAAAGGACATTTTCTGTGATGAAGAGATGGATAAGGTACCCATGTAGACACAGCAAAAATAAGATACAATGGGATAGAAAGCCATGCCCTTACTGAGCTTACAGTCTAAGGATAAAGAATATCATGAACTCATTTTCTTTCTTTGGAAGAATGATCACATGATCGCACTCCCTCCTCTCCTCAGCACTTTGGTCACCAGGACAGGTGGATACCATCACCTTGGTCCAGCAGTCCAGGACACGCCCCTTCTACTAGTTCTAATAAGTGCATTGGAGGTAGAGTCCAACCATAACCACCAGAAGTGGAGAAGAGAAGGAGACAGCACACTTATGTAACTGCTGTTCTCTGCATGCCATGCCTTGGGTTGCTGCACTCCATTAGATCACACTACAACAGACAAGCCTGCTTTCACAATAAAGAGATCATAGCCCATACAGGTAGTCCTCGGTTAACGAACGAGATAGGAGGGACTGTAGGTTTGTTCTTAACCTGAATTTGTTCTTAAGTCAGAACATTTATTTATTTTATTTATTTATTGTACTTATAAAGCACCAACATATTACGCAGCGCTGGACATTAGTTTAGATTACAGACAATATTTAGGGGTGACATACAGTAAAATGACAGTACATGAATACAAGAAAGACCAGATCACACAGCATAGTATGAGTACAAGGCAATGCTTAGTCAGTCACTGGATGGGAGCATGGAGATTAGGGAAGTTAGGTTCACTCAGATGCATAGCATGGGTTCACAGTCATGGAGGTGCATGATCAGGTAGGAGGACCCTGCCCAAAGGCTTACAATCTAGAGGGAGAGGTAAGGACACGAAAGGTAGGGGACCAGAGTTCAGCTGTAGGTTTAGAGCACTTGTGAGGGGTAGTAGGCCAGAGTAGTAGACCATCTCTGTCCCCTGTACCTCCTCTGTGCCCCTCTGTGCCTCCAGTGTCCTCCTCTGTGTCACCATTGCCATTTGTACCTGTTTATACAAGTTAAAAGACATTTTTTCTTAGATTTTTTTTAAATCGATTTTCTCAAAAACTACAAGTCCAATTTGAAATTTTTTTTTGGCTTGTTCCTATGGAAACAGAGAATCCACGCCATTCGTATCAGCGGGTTGTTTGTAAGTCAGGGACTACCTGTATTTAATTCGCTTTTTCTCCTAAGTTTTCTCCTTCGAGATAATTTCTTTATCTTTGGTACTTTTTCAATTGCAGTGTACTGAAGAATTAAACAAAAAAGTATTTTTTAGTTGAAATGTATTTTCTTATTTTCTGGTGGCATAAAAAGGCGTTTTATGGATTAGGTGTGAGACTATCACCTTGGGGAAAAGTTAATTGAATAAGGGCCCTTGTCTGAAACAAAAAGCAAAAATCTTACTTTACAGGATTTGTTCTATGTGTACAATGTCTGCATAAATAGCTGTAAAGCTATTGTGTGTTCTTGCCCAGTCATTATTACTGCTGACCCAATAAAGTTGCCTTTAAGAGGTAAACGGCTTTATAAATGCCAGCATGTGTGAGGTCACTTCTTTGAGTCATAAATCCATTGCTTTATTATTACTGGATGGGTAACTAGCTGAGCTCCACCACTAAGGGTGTCCTGTCTATAAACTTCAGAGGATGTCTAGACATGCAGAACTGAATGAACTACCCTCTGGGCAACAAAACCTAAACCTTCTGCTGTGCACTTCATAAACTTGTAAAGTCAGTTTGGCCGAGGATACAGGTGTATGCCTATGGGAGGGGGAGGGGAGTAGAACGCATTTACTCTCCATTGCCTATCAGTTTTGTGTGATACCCCTTCCATGCTTTCTCTTGCGATGTACAACAGTTCTCCCTCATCCAGTTGCAGTATCCCTACATTTTTTATTTACACAAGCCTTGCTTCCTTCCATGTTTACTCCTAGGAGATATGTTTACACCTTATCAATAAAATGCTTTTTTAACTACCTAAAGACCGCCTCACGCCAATTGGCGTGAATGCCAATTGGCTGATGCCTATGACAGCCGATCATTGTCATTGGCTGGCGGCGGGGAGGGAGGGAAAAAAAATAATAAAAAAGGAAATTTATTAAAAAAAACAAAAAAACAAATGAATAAAAAAAAATAGATACACAAACATCGCAGGAGTGATCAGAGCCCACCAACAGAAAGCTCTGTTGGTAGGCAGAAAGGGTGGGGGGGAAACCACTTATGTGCTGAGTTGTACGGCTCTGCAGCGAGCCCTTAAAGCTGCAGGGGCCTGAATTGTAAAAAATAGCCTGGTCACTATAGGGGTGTAACCTATGGTCCTGAAGTGGTTAAGGCACCAGCAAGCAAGGAAATACAGGTAGTCTCTGGTTAACAACCGAGTTAGGGACTGAAGGTTTGTTCTTAACCTAAATCTGTTCTTAAGATGGAACACTGTGATATTTCTGTCTCCTGTACCTCCTATGCCTTCATTGTCCCCTCGGTGTCACCTCTGTTCCCATGTGCCTCCAGTGTCACCTCTGTCCCCCATTCCCTCTGTGGCGCCTCTGCCTCAACTGTGTCCGTCTATACCACCTCTGCACCCCTGACCCCCTGGGTGCTTTGTTCTGTCCTAGTGATGATAGTAATGTGCTAATTTCACTTACACAAATTTTCACAATTTTACGTAATTACAAGTTTGAAATGAACCCATTTCACGTATTTCACGCACACTTCCAGATGATCCCGGTGCTGGACTGGACTGGATTTGTATGCAGAACTTGGACCTCACTATATAGTATAGTGTGCTGCAGCAACATGCCATTTTAAAATCTTTTTTTTTTATTGATTTTCTCAAAAACTTTTTTTTACTCGTTCCCATTTTCATGCCATTCATAAGTCAGATGTGTATAAGGGCTACCTGTATTTAGAATAATTTTGACAGCACTTTTTAGTATCTCTTCAATTGAGTTCTAAAAAGTTATTTTAAACAAAAGATGAAAAATTATCTCCTAAGAGAAAACTTGGGAGAAAAGGTGAATTGAATAAAGGCCGATGGCCCATATGCAATTCACTTTTTCACCTGAGTTTTTTTCTAGGTGAAATTTTCACAACTTGAAAATGCTTTTTTAACCACCAGCAAGTAAACAAATGCTCAAAATAATTTTGACATTACTTTTTCACCAACTTTTTGGTACTTTTTCCATTGCAAAGTGCTGAAACGTTATTTTAAATCGAAGATGAAAAAATATCTCCTAGGAGAAAACTCAGGAGAAAAAATGAATTGCATATGGCCCATATGCAAATCACTTTTTCACCTGAGTTTTCTCCTAGGAGATAATTTTTCAATGTCTTTTCAGCATTTTGTAATAAAAAAAAGTACCAAAAAGTTGGTGAAAAGGTACTATCAAAATAATTTTCAGTGTTTTCTTGCTTGCTGTTTACAAATATCACCTAGGAGAAAACTCAGGAAAAAACGTTAATTGCATATGGGCCAATGCGTCAAAAGTATTTCATTTTCGGCTGCAGTGTTGCTCCCACTGAACAGTCTGAGTTAATTTCTTTAAAGATTGACTATTCTAGTTTTGGATAAACTGGTGAGATCAGTTTTGAATTTTCATTGCTGGTTGTCCATAATAGAGTTTTCCTCACCTTCTGTCACTAAACCATGGAAAGAAGTTCGTAAATCTTTTCCACATGGGAAAAAAAATTGTACAATGAGAGAATACATGCCATAACTTTTGTCAGTTTTTCATCACTATCTTTCGCTTTGTTGTCGCTGGGTCATGAGGAAGCAGAGACAGTCATAACAACCTGACACCAATGCCAAATCTGTTAAAATTGGAAAAACAAGTTTTGTTTGGATTTCGGCTTTTAATATCTTAGGAAGTAAAGAGAAGAAGACCCTCCTTACCCTCACAATTTCACTACCCTCCACAATAGTGTGACTCACTTCTTCCTGTTTGTTTCCACTAACTGACAGTGTTCTTCATGAGCCTCTGCTATCAGAACCTCACCTCCTTCAGCCATACCTCCTTCTGGTTGGGTGGAGGGCTTGATCATAGTTCCCGTCCCAGAATGCAATGCTCCTCTAATTATGGAGGAATCGAGGACTGAGGTCAGCAGCATGAATCATTAAAGAGCTTCTGAACATTCAAAATTATGGTATTTACACTGTGTTAATACAACAAAGGTATAACATTGAAATAAAGATGAGGTAAGCAACACAATTTTGTAGGTTGCAATCATTTTTTGGTTTGAAACTTTTGAATGCTCAAAATCACAGAAACCTCCAGACAAAAATTCCCAGTCTATCTCTTCTATGAAAAAAGAGCCTTGTTAGCGCACACCCACCGGGAGGGCTTAAATCTGAGTACAGCATTTGAACTATTTCTTATTTAAAGCCTATAAACATGCAACAGACACAAAATCATAAAACGAATGATGAGCAGTGCAGTACTTCTCTGCAATACTCACCAAGTCGGGAAGGGTGAACTTTAGGGCATTTTAATCAGAATCAGAAATATTTTAATAGCCAAGCAGGACTGGGTCATGCCCAGAATTGTGGTTGGCACAATACAGTTTCTCAGAGTAGAAATAATAACTGTCTAAAGAACAAGCATAAGAGTAGTACAAATTCTTAATTACATAAACAGGAGTGCCGAAGGAGATCTCAGGTATCAGCTCCGAACACAGTGTTACTCGGGATAGTCTATTACTCTGACAGGTGCAACTTTCGGGTGGCTGAAAAGTGATAGCGGTGGGCGCCTAGAAGGTGGGATGACCTTAAGGGAGTTCAACAGGTTGACAGCAGAGGGGAAAAGGGCATTTCTATGCCTCGAAGTTCTGGTGCAGATGGCCCGAAACCTACGGCCTAAGGGGAGCCGACTGAAAAAGCGGTAACCACCCTGTGAGGGGTCGCTGGCAATCCTTAGCGCTTTCGAGCATAGTCTGGAGTTGTGGAGGAGGTCAAGTGAAGGGAGAGCTCTTACGATGATATTTTCTGCCGATCTAATGCTAGCGTACCAGACTAGAATGGATGAGCAGAGGACAGACTGAATGGTGGCGTTGTAGATGCTTGTCAGCAGCTCCTGGGCCATGCCAGACTTCCTTAGTTGGCAATCATCATCATAGTTTATCTGAAAACTGATCTCTTGTTTGGAAGAAATTTGTCTGCGGTCGTTTAGCTTACAAATCTTAGATGCCTTTTTTTGCTGTTTTCAAAGATTTTCATCTTGTGTTTACGCATCTTTAAAGCTCATTTCCAGGGAAAAATAATTTAATTTTGAATGGCGTGTTAGGGAGTAAACACCTGTTTTGGATTTTTATTGTTAGCCAGCCTGTATATAGGAACTACTAGCCCTTCCTGCCTAGATGGAGGAAGTGGGGAAATCTCTCCAAGAGCGACACAGAAAGCAGTACACAGTATTTAATTTCTGTCCTTAATTTCCTGTCCCAAGGACTGTTTTCATATTAGAGCCACAGAGATCCCAGGGACAAAAAGAAGGGGTTAATCACAAGGCACTTCCTGCAGCACAGACTTCCATGCTGTAGCTGTACGCTGCACTGTTTAGAGTTCAGTCTTTGTCCCGCCCCCTAGCAGTGGCGACAGTATGATATTGCTAAGCCAATTGGCACCATACAGAAAAATGCATGAATGGGGTAAGGTTGCAGAGAGACTGACCCTGTGTGCTGGGGCCTTGCTTCTCCAGGTAACCAGCTTTCACATGTACCGTATATAACAAAGAAAAAAAAGCTGAAAAACCTTCTTTCTCTGTAGTAGGAGAAGCACTGACAGCTGCTTGATCTATTTGTTAGAAGCCAAACAGCATCAGCCACACCCAGTGAGCTTGTTGTACATTTTTTTCAGCTGGGCTGCTTCAGGTTACCTGACCAGATTATTAAAACAGGATCTTATAGCTGCCGAAAGCCTGTTTGACACAAAAATGCTATGTCCTGGCTTACTAACTGCCTAATGCTGTATCGCTTGGAGTCGTGCCCAACAGTGTTTTATTATTTCCATTGATATTTAATACTTGGCAGTGGCGTAGCTGAGGCACTATGGGACCCGGTCTGGGTTTTACACTGGGCCCTCCCACGTACTCTATACATAACTGATATGGAGCACCAAAACCTGCCAAGTACATCAACAGTGTCAGACAGGTTTAATCAGGGGAGGGAACAGTTTGTTGATGATTATTTCTATGAAAAGCACACAGAGGTGATCATTACCAGCACAGCACCAGCAGTTGTGGGATGGCTCCTGATGTAGTCACAACCTCTGCATCCCCTGTTGCTACGCCACTGATACTTGGTTTACCTGAAAGTGCGTACACACGTCCGACATGACGCCTGATTGTCGTTTAAACTGGTTGTTTGAACAACATGAAGTGCAAACAACAAGTCGTTCAGACATCATGTACACACTGACAGACAAAGCCGCTGATATGCTAATTTATCTAATTTACATGTCGTTTAACCAACTTGATAAAGGACAATGGACTGGATAGAACAATGGGCTAGATTAATCTCCCTGACTTTATGATTATTTCCAGATTTAAAGGGAACCAGAGACGAAGCACCCTTGTGTATTTCACTATGTATATCAGTAAGAACATTAGAGAAAACACTTACCATGCTCTCTGTTTCACCCTCACTGCTAAAAGTGTCTGTTATCAGCAGTCACAAGAATCCCAGACTGAGCAATTAAATCTGGCTTTGCTGGGAATGATTATTGCTGAGTCATTATAGCAAAGCCACAAGGGGGCAGGCTTGGGCTTGAAATAACACCACAGAAGACAGACTTAGCTATAATCTTTCTGTAGCAAAGCTAGACGGAGCAGCCTGACTTCTCAGTCGGGGATTCTTATCAGAGGTGATAACATTAAGATTACACAGAGAACAATGAAACAAAGGGCAGATTAGGTGTTTACTGTCATGTTCCCACTGATTTATAAGGTAAAATACAAGAGGGTGCTTCATCTCTGGTTCTCTTTAAGGTCTAAAGCCCAGTCTACACGATACGATTCTTTGTGCGATTCGATTACCATTCTATTTACGATCCGATTAAATCCGACATGTCCGATCGGGATTCGATTGCAAACAATGGCAAATCGAATTGAATCGAATCCTTATCGCACATGTTGGATTTAATCGGATCGTAAATAGAATCGTAATCGAATCACGCAACTAATTGTATCGTGTAGATGGGGTTTAAAAGCCATAACATTTTTTCACAAGCTTTTAGACCCTAAAAACAAGAAGAAAAACATACTACAGAGAGGTTTGCAGCAGCCCCTGCAGGAAACTTACTCAGGCACGGGATTACCACCCTGTTCTGCAGCTTTCCATCCCGAGCCTGTCTCGGGATTACCACTAAGGAGGTTAAATGACTGATCAAACGACTTGCTGTTTGTACATCTATTAGTTGGACAGCCGACTGAAAATCATTTGTACAGACCTCATGCTGGGAATAGATGGGTCGATTTTGCCGCTCAATTCTCCCGCTCGATTGTTTCGCTGCTCCATTCCGCAGTCAATTCTCTTGTCTTCCGCTCGTTTTTCTTGTTGTTTTCCATTCACTTCAATCCGGAATCGAGCGGCGAAACGATCAGGCGGGAGATTGAGACATCTTAATGGCTCAAAATCGAGCCGTGTAGTCCCAGCATAACAGTCGTGTGAACTACTGGTCCAACTGATCTGCTGAGCAGATCGGGCAAACCGACCGTTATCAGTCGCTTGAAAGTGCGTAAACACGTCCAAATTGTCATTAAAATGACAAGTCAGACGACAAGTTGTTCGAAAAAGTTGGACGTACCTTTACTGAGATGTACATTCTGGGATGGGTGATAGTCCTGTCCGCTTCCTCACAGCAGAACAATACAAACCTTCAAGGATACAAGAGTTGACATGTGACATGATGAGCTTGACATGTGCATGTACAGTGCCAAGCACACACATGCTGTGTTCCTTTTTTTTTTTATTTCTCTGCCTGAAAGAGTTAAACATCAGGTATGTAAGTGACAGTTTCTGTCTGGGTCAAGACTGTGTCAGAATATTTGTCAGACTATAGCGTAACCCTCACTGATAAGGAATTACAACCATAAAACACTTTCCTAACTGAAAATGGATTATGAGGGCAGAAAAGGGTCAATAGTTCATCTTGGCTCTGGCATACTTAAATGAATGTGTCACTTAGCAGAGATAATTAAACTGTAAAAACCTAAAAAGTAGATTTAACCACTTGAGGACCACAGTCTTTCTACCCCTTAAGGACCGGCCACTTTTTTTCCATTCAGACCACTGCAGCTTTCACGGTTTATTGCTCGCTCATACAACCTACCACCTAAATGAATTTTGGCTCCTTTTCTTGTCACTAATAAAGCTTTCTTTTGGTGCTATTTGATTGCTCCTGCGATTTTTACTTTTTATTATATTCATCAAAAAAGACATGAATTTTGGCAAAAAAATGATTTTTTTAACTTTCTGTGCTGACAATTTTCAAATAAAGTAAAATTTCTGTATACATGCAGCGCGAAAAATGTGGACAAACATGTTTTTGATAAAAAAAAACCATTCAGTGTATATTTATTGGTTTGGGTAAAAGTTATAGCGTTTACAAACTATGGTGCAAAAAGTGAATTTTGCCATTTTCAAGCATCTATGACTTTTCTGACCCCCTGTCATGTTTCATGAGGGGCTAGAATTCCAGGATAGTATAAATACCCCCCAAATGACCCCATTTTGGAAAGAAGACATCCCAAAGTATTCACTGAGAGGCATAGTGAGTTCATAGAAGATATTATTTTTTGTCACAAGTAAGCGGAAAATGACACTTTGTGACAAAAAAAAAGAAAAAAAAAAGAATCCATTTCTTCTAACTTGCGACAAAAAAAAATGAAATCTGCCACGGACTCACCATGCCCCTCTCTGAATACCTTGAAGTGTCTACTTTCCAAAATGGGGTCATTTGTGGGGTGTGTTTACTGTCCTCGCATTTTGGGGGGTGCTAATTTGTAAGCACCCCTGTAAAGCCTAAAGGTGCTCATTGGACTTTGGGCCCCTTAGCGCAGTTAGGCTGCAAAAAAGTGCCACACATGTGGTATTGCCGTACTCAAGAGAAGTAGTAGAATGTGTTTTGGGGTGTATTTTTACACATACCCATGCTGGGTGGGAGAAATATCTCTGTAAATGACAATTTTTTCATTTGTTTTACACACAATTGTCCATTTACAGAGTTATTTCTCCCACCCAGCATGGGTATGTGTAAAAATACACCCCAAAACACATTGTACTACTTCTCCCGAGTACGGCGATACCACATGTGTGGCACTTTTTTGCACCCTAACTGCGCTAAAGGGCCCAAAGTCCAATGAGTACCTTTAGGATTTCACAAGTCATTTTGCGGAATTTGATTTCCAGACTACTCCTCACGGTTTAGGGCCCCTAAAATGCCAGGGCAGTATAGGAACCCCACAAATGACCCCATTTTAGAAAGAAGACACCCCAAGGTATTCCGTTAGGAGTATGGTGAGTTCATAGAAGATTTTATTTTTTGTCAAAAGTTAGCGGAAAATTGATTTTTATTGTTTTTTCACAAAGTGTCATTTTCCACTAACTTGTGACAAAAAATAAAATCTTCTATGAACTCACCATACTCCTAACGGAATACCTTGAGGTGTCTTCTTTCTAAAATGGGGTCATTTGTGGGGTTCCTATACTGCCCTGGCATTTTAGGGGCCCTAAACCGTGAGGAGTAGTCTGGAAATCAAATTCCGCAAAATGACCTGTGAAATCCTAAAGGTACTCATTGGACTTTCCACTTAACGACCGCCCCCAGCCGATGGGCGGCGGCAAAGACCGGTCCCAAACGACCGCAATACGCCCATCGGCGGGGGCGGCTGCGGGAGTGGCTATGCGGCGATCGCGTCATTCGTGACGCGATCAGCCGCCGGGGACTGGCTCCGCCCCCCGTTCGCCGTAACCCGCCGGCCGTTCGGAAGCGCCGGCGGGTTACTGGCATCCGGATCGCCGCTGCAACAGTGTATAATAGGCTTTGTAATGTATACAAAGCCTATTATACTGGCTGCCTCCTGCCCTGGTGGTCCCAGTGTCCGAGGGACCACCAGGGCAGGCTGCAGCCACCCTAGTCTGCACCCAAGCACACTGATTTCCCCCCCCCTGCCCCCTGATCGCCCACAGCACCCCTCAGACCCCCCCCTGCCCACCCCCCAGACCACTGTTTGCACCCAGTCACCCCCCTAATCACCCATCAATCACTCCCTGTCACTATCTGTCAACGCTATTTTTTTTTTAAGTCCCTAATCTGCCCCCTACTCCCTCCTGATCACCCCCCCACCCCTCAGATTCTCCCCAGACCCCCCCCCAGACCCCCCCCCCCCCCGTGTACTGTATGCATCTATCCCCCCTGATCACCTGTCAATCACCTGTCAATCACCTGTCAATCACCTGTCAATCACCCGTCAATCACCCGTCAATCACCCCCTGTCACTGCCACCCATCAATCAGCCCCTGATCTGCCCCTTGCGGGCAATCTGATCACCCCCCCACACCAATAGATCGCCCGCAGATCCGACATCAGATCACCTCCCAAATCCATTGTTTACATCTATTCTCTCCTCTAAACACCCACTAATTACCCATCAATCACCCCCTATCACCACCTGTCACTGTTACCCATCAGATTAGACCCTAATCTGCCCCTTGCGGGCACCCAATCACCTGCCCACACGCTCAGATTGCCCTCAGACCCCCCCCCCCTTATCAATTCGCCCGTGCAATATTTACATCTGTTCTCCCCTGTAATAACCCACTGATTACCTGTCAATCACCCATCAATCACCCCCTGTCACTGCCACCCATCAATCACCCCCTGTCACTGCCACCCATCAATCAGCCCCTAACCTGCCCCTTGCGGGCAATCTGATCACCCACCCACACCAATAGATCGCCCGCAGATCCGACATCAGATCACCTCCCAAATCCATTGTTTACATCTATTCTCTCCTCTAAACACCCACTAATTACCCATCAATCACCCCCTATCACCACCTGTCACTGTTACCCATCAGATTAGACCCTAATCTGCCCCTTGCGGGCACCCAATCACCTGCCCACACGCTCAGATTGCCCTCAGACCCCCCCCCCTTATCAATTCGCCCGTGCAATATTTACATCTGTTCTCCCCTGTAATAACCCACTGATTACCTGTCAATCACCCATCAATCACCCCCTGTCACTGCCACCCATCAATCACCCCCTGTCACTGCCACCCATCAATCAGCCCCTAACCTGCCCCTTGCGGGCAATCTGATCACCCACCCACACCAATAGATCGCCCGCAGATCCGACATCAGATCACCTCCCAAATCCATTGTTTACATCTATTCTCTCCTCTAAACACCCACTAATTACCTATCAATCACCCCCTATCACCACCTGTCACTGTTACCCATCAGATTAGACCCTAATCTGCCCCTTGCGGGCACCCAATCACCCGCCCACACCTCAGAACGCCCTCAGACCCCAGCCCTGATCACCTCGCCAGTGCATTGCTTGCATCTATTTCCCCCCTCTAATCACACCTTGAGACACCCATCAATCACCTCCTGTCACCCCCTAGCACACCTACCCATCAGATCAGGCCCTAATTTGCCCCGTGTGGGCTCCTGATCACTCGGCCAAACCCTCAGATCCCCCTCAGACCCCCTTCCGATCACCTCCCCAGTGCATTGATTGCATCTATTTTCCCCTCTAACCGCCCCCTGAGACACCCATCAATCACCTCCTGTCACCCCCCTAGCACTCCTATCCATCAGATCAGGCCCAATACATCCTGTCATCTAAGAGGCCACCCTGCTTATGACCGATTCCACAAAATTTGCCCCCTCATAGACCACCTGTCATCAAAATTTGCAGATGCTTATACCCCTGAACAGTCATTTTGAGAAATTTGGTTTCCAGACTACTCACAGTTTTGGGCCCGTAAAATGCCAGGGCAGTATAGGAACCCCACAAGTGACCCCATTTTAGAAAGAAGACACCCCAAGGTATTCTGTTAGGTGTATGATGAGTTCATAGAATATTTTATTTTTTGTCAAAAGTTAGCGGAAATTGGATTGTTATTGTTTTTTTCACAAAGTGTCATTTTTCACTAACTTGTGAGAAAAAATAAAATCTTCTATGAACTCACCATACCCCTAACGGAATACCTTGGGGTGTCTTCTTTCTAAAATGGGGTCACTTGTGGGGTTCCTATACTGCCCTGGCATTTTAGGGGCCCTAAACCGTGAGGAGTAGTCTAGAAAACAAATGCCTCAAAATGACCTGTGAATAGGACGTTGGGCCCCTTAGCGCACCTAGGCTGCAAAAAAGTGTCACACATGTGGTATCGCCATACTCAGGAGAAGTAGTATAATGTGTTTTGTGGTGTATTTTTACACATACCCATGCTGGGTGGGAGAAATCTCTCTGTAAATGGACAATTGTGTGTAAAACAAATAAAAAAATGTGTCATTTACAGAGATATTTCTCCCACCCAGCATGGTTATATGTAAAAATACACCCCAAAACACATTATACTACTTCTCCTGAGTACGGCGGTACCACATGTGTGGCACTTTTTTGCACCCTAAGTGCGCTAAGGGGCCCAAAGTCCAATGAGTACCTTTAGGATTTCACAGGTCATTTTGCCACATTTGGTTTCAAGACTACTCCTCACGGTTTAGGGCCCCTAAAATGCCAGGGCAGTATAGGAACCCCACAAATGACTCCATTTTAGAAAGAAGACACCCCAAGGTATTCCGTTAGGAGAATGGCGAGTTCATAGAAGATTTTATTTTTTGTCACAAGTTAGCGGAAAATGACACTTTGTGAAAAAAAACAATTACAATCAATTTCCGCTAACTTGTGACAAAAAAAAAAAATCTTCTATGAACTCACCATACATCTAACGGAATACCTTGGGGTGTCTTCTTTCTAAAATGGGGTAATTTGTGGGGTTCCTATACTGTCCTGGCATTTTAGGGGCCCTAAACCGTGAGGAGTAGTCTTGAAACGAAATTTCTCAAAATGACCTGTGAAATCCTAAAGGTACTCATTGGACTTTGGGCCCCTTAGCGCAGTTAGGGTGCAAAAAAGTGCCACACATGTGGTATCGCCGTACTCAGGAGAAGTAGTATAATGTGTTTTGGGGTGTATTTTTCCACATACCCATGCTGAGTGGGAGAAATATCTCTATAAATAGACAATTGTGTGTAAAAAAAATAAAAAAATTGTCATTTACGGAGATATTTCTCCCACCCAGCATGTGTATGTGTAAAAATACACCCCAAAACACATTATACTACTTTTCCTGAGTACGGCAATACCACATGTGTGGCACTTTTTTGCGGCCTAACTGCACTAAGGGGCCCAAAGTCCAATGAGCATCTTTAGGCTTTACAGGGGTGCTTACAATTAGGCACCCCCCAAATGCCAGGACAGTAAACACACCCCACAAATGACCCCATTCTGGAAAGTAGACACTTCAAGGTATTCAGAGAGGAGCATAGTGAGTCCGTGGCAGATTTCATTTTTTTTTGTCGCAAGTTAGAAGAAATGGAAACTTTTTTTTTTTTTTTTTTTTTGTCACAAACTGTCATTTTCCGCTAACTTGTGACAAAAAATAAAATCTTCTATGAACTCACCATGCCTCTCACTGAATACTTTGGGATGTCTTCTTTCCAAAATGGGGTCATTTGGGGGGTATTTGTACTATCCCGGAATTTTAGCCCCTCATGAAACATGACAGGTGCGCAGAAAAGTCAGAGATGCTTGAAAATGGGAAAATTCACTTTTGGCACCATAGTTTGTAAACGCTATAACTTTTACCCAATCCAATAAATATACACTGAATGTTTTTTTTTTTATCAAAGACATGTAGCAGAATAACTTTCGCGCTCAAATGTATAGGAAATTTTACTTTATTTGAAAAATGTCAGCACAGAAAGTTAAAAAAGTCATTTTTTTGACAAAATTCATGTCTTTTTTGATGAATATAATAAAAAGTAAAACTCGCAGCAGCAATCAAATAGCATCAAAAGAAAGCTGTATTAGTGACAAGAAAAGGAGGTAAAATTCATTTAGGTGGTAGGTTGTATGACCGAGCAATAAACCGTGAAAGCTGCAGTGGTCTGAATGGAGAAAAAGGCTCTGGTCCTTAAGGGGCGAAAAGACTGTGGTCCCGAAGTGGCTATACTGCCCTGGCATTTTAGGGGCCCTAAACCGTGAGGAGTAGTCTGGAAATCAAATTCCGCAAAATGACCTGTGAAATCCTAAAGGTACTCATTGGACTTTGGGCCCTTTAGCGCAGTTAGGGTGCAAAAAAGTGCCACACATGTGGTATCGCCGTACTCGGGAGAAGTAGTACAATGTGTTTTGGGGTGTATTTTTACACATACCCATGCTGGGTGGGAGAAATAACTCTGTAAATGGACAATTGTGTGTAAAAAAAATCAAAAGATTGTCATTTACAGAGGTATTTCTCCCATCCAGCATGGGTATGTGTAAAAATACACCCCAAAACACATTGTACTACTTCTCCCGAGTATGGCAATACCACATGTGTGGCACTTTTTTGCACCCTAACTGCGCTAAAGGGCCCAAAGTCCAATGAGTACCTTTAGGATTTCACAGGTCATTTTGCGAAATTTGATTTCCAGACTACTCCTCACGGTTTAGGGCCCCTAAAATGCCAGTTCAGTATAGGAACCCCACAAATGACCCCATTTTAGAAAGAAGACACCCCAAGGTATTCCGTTAGGAGTATGGTGAGTTCATAGAGGATTTTATTTTTTGTCACAAGTTAGTGGAAAATGACACTTTGTGAAAAAAACAATAAAAATCAATTTTCCGCTAACTTTTGACAAAAAATAAAATCTTCTATGAACTCACCATACTCCTAACGGAATACCTTTGGGTGTCTTCTTTCTAGAATGGGGTCATTTGTGAGGTTACTATACTGCCCTGGCATTTTAGGGGCCCTAAACCGTGAGGAGTAGTCTTGAAACCAAATGTCGCAAAATGACCTGTGAAATCCTAAAGGTACTCATTGGACTTTGGGCCCCTTAGCGTACTTAGGGTGTAAAAAAGTGCCACACATGTGGTACCGCCGTACTCAGGAGAAGTAGTATAATGTGTTTTGGGGTGTATTTTTACACATACCCATGCTAAGTGGGAGAAATATCTCTGTAAATGACAATTGTTTGATTTGTTTTACACACAATTGACCATTTACATAGAAATTTCTCCCACCCAGCATGGGTATGTGTAAAAATACACCCCAAAACACATTATACTACTTTTCCTGAGTACGGCGGTACCACATGTGTGACACTTTTTTGCAGCCTAGGTGCGCTAAGGGGCCCAACGTCCTATTCACGGGTCATTTTGAGGCATTTGTTTTCTAGACTACTCCTCGCGGTTTAGGGCTCCTAAAATGCCAGGGCAGTATAGGAACCCCACAAGTGACCCCATTTTAGAAAGAAGACACCCCAAGGTATTCCGTTAGGTGTATGGCGAGTTCATAGAAGATTTTATTTTTTGTCACAAGTTAGTGAAAAATGACACTTTGTGAAAAAAACCCAATAAAAATCAATTTCCGCTAACTTTTGACAAAAAATAAAATCTTCTATGAATTCGTCATACACCTAACAGAATACCTTGGGGTGTCTTTTTTTCTAAAATGGGGTCACTTGTGGGGTTCCTATACCGCCCTGGCATTTTACGGGCCCAAAACCGTGAGTAGTCTGGAAACCAAATGTCTCAAAATGACTGTTCAGGGGTATAAGCATCTGCAAATTTTGATGACAGGTGGTCTATGAGGGGGCGAATTTTGTGGAACCGGTCATAAGCAGGGTGGCCTTTTAGATGACAGGTTGTATTGGGCCTGATCTGATGGATAGGAGTGCTAGGGGGGTGACAGGAGGTGATTGATTGGGTGTCTCAGGGGGTGGTTAGAGGGGAAAATAGATGCAATCAATGCACTGGGGAGGTGATCGGAAGGGGGTCTGAGGGGGATCTGAGGGTTTGGCCGAGTGATCAGGAGCCCACACGGGGCAAATTAGGGCCTGATCTGATGGGTAGGTGTGCTAGGGGGTGACAGGAGGTGATTGATGGGTGTCTCAAGGTGTGATTAGAGGGGGGAATAGATGCAAGCAATGCACTGGCGAGGTGATCAGGGCTGGGGTCTGAGGGCATTCTGAGGGTGTGGGCGGGTGATTGAGTGCCCTAGGGGCAGATAGGGGTCTAATCTGATAGGTAGCAGTGACAGGGGGTGATTGATGGGTAATTAGTGGGTGTTTAGGGTAGAGAACAGATGTGAACACTGCACTTGGGAGGTGATCGGACGTCGGATCTGCGGGCGATCTATTGGTGTGGGTGGGTGATCAGATTGCCCGCAAGGGGCAGGTTAGGGGCTGATTGATGGGTGGCAGTGACAGCGGGTGATTGATGGGTGGCAGTGACAGGGGGTGATTGATGGGTGATTGATAGGTGATTGACAGGTGATCAGTGGGTTATTACAGGGAAGGACAGATGTAAATAATGCCCTGGCGAATTGATAAGGGGGGGTCTGAGGGCAATCTGAGCGTGTAGGCGGGTGATTGGGTGCCCGCAAGGGGCAGATTAGGGTCTGATCTGATGGGTAACAGTGACAGGTGGTGATAGGGGGTGATTAATGGGTAATTAGTGGGTGTTTAGAGGAGAGAATAGATGGAAACACTGCGCTTGGGTGGTGATCTGATGTCGGCTCTGCGGGCGATCTATTGGTGTGGGTGGGTGATCAGTTTGCCCGCAAGGGGCAGGTTAGGGGCTGATTGATGGGTGGCAGTGACAGGGGTGATTGATGGGTGGCAGTGACAGGGGGTGATTGATGGGTGATTGACAGGTGATTGACAGGTGATCAGTGGGTTATTACAGGGAAGGACAGATGTAAATAATGCCCTGGCGAATTGATAAGGGGGGGGTCTGAGGGCAATCTGAGCGTGTAGGCGGGTGATTGGGTGCCCGCAAGGGGCAGATTAGGGTCTGATCTGATGGGTAACAGTGACAGGTGGTGATAGGGGGTGATTGATGGGTAATTAGTGAGTGTTTAGAGGAGAGAATAGATGGAAACACTGCGCTTGGGTGGTGATCTGATGTTGGATCTGCGGGCGATCTATTGGTGTGGGTGGGTGATCAGTTTGCCCGCAAGGGGCAGGTTAGGGGCTGATTGTTGGGCGGCAGTGACAGGGGGTGATTGATGGGTGATAGGTGATTGGCAGGTGATTGACAGGTGATCAGTGGGTTATTACAGGGAAGGACAGATGTAATTAATGCACTGGTGAATTGATAAGGGGGGGGGGTCTGAGGGCAATCTGAGCGTGTGGGCGGGTGATTGGGTGCCCGCAAGGGGCAGCTTAGGGTCTGATCTGATAGGTAACAGTGACAGGTGGTGATAGGGGGTGATTGATGGGTGATTGATGGGTAATTAGTGGGTGTTTAGAGAAGATAACAGATGTAAACAATACATTTGGGAGGTAATCTGACGGCGGGTTTGCGGGCGATCTAATGGTGTGGGTGGGTGATCAGATTGCCCGCAAGGGGCAGGTTAGGAGCTGATTGATGGGTGGCAGTGACAGGGGGTGACAGGGGGTGATTGATGGGTGATAGGTGATTGGCAGGTGATTGACAGGTGATCAGTGGGTTATTACAGGGAAGAACAGATGTAATTAATGCACTGGCGAATTGATAAGGGGGGGTCAGAGGGCAATCTGAGCGTGTTGGCGGGTGATTGGGTGCCCGCAAGGGGCAGATTAGGGTCTGATCTGATAGGTAAAAGTGACAGGTGGTGATAGGGGGTGATTGATGGGTGATTGATGGGTAATTAGTGGGTGTTTAGAGGAGAGAATAGATGTAAACAATGGATTTGGGAGGTGATCTGATGTCGGATCTGCGGGCGATCTATTGGTGTGGGTGGGTGATCAGATTGCCCGCAAGGGGCAGGTTAGGGGCTGATTGTTGGGTGGCAGTGACAGGGGGTGATTGATGGGTGATTGATGGGTGATTGACGGGTGATTGACAGGTTATCAGGGAAGATAGATGCATACAGTACACAGGGGGGGGGGTCTGGGGGGTGGGTCTGGGGAGAATCTGAGGGGTGGGGGGGTGATCAGGAGGGGGCAGGGGGCAGGGGGGGGGGGGTAAAAAAAAATAGCGTTGACAGATAGTGACAGGGAGTGATTGATGGGTTATTAGGGGGGTGATTGGGTGCAAACAGGGGTCTGGGGGGTGGGCAGGGGGGGGTCTGAGGGGTGCTGTGGGCGATCAGTGGGCGGGGGGGGCAGATCAGTGTGTTTGGGTGCAGACTAGGGTGGCTGCAGCCTGCCCTGGTGGTCCCTCGGACACTGGGACCACCAGGGCAGGAGGCAGCCTGTATAATACACTTTGTATACATTACAAAGTGTATTATACACTTTGTAGCGGCGATCGCGGGGTTAACATCCCGCCGGCGCTTCCGTATGGCCGGCGGGATGTTACGGCGGGTGGGCGGAGCCAGTTGCCGGGGGAAGTGCGCGTCATCAATGACGCGATCGCTCCCCCGGCATGCCTAAAGGACGCGCCGCCTGAAGGCGTATTGCGGTCCTTTAGGCGTCCACTTTGCCGCCGCCCATGGGCTGTGGGCGGTCGGCAAGTGGTTAAATATAAAATAAAATTGTGGAATATCTAAAGTCATTTTTAGGAGGAGGAGGATAGATACAATTGTTTCTCATTTTATTTTCACCTCGTGTTTCCTTTCAGGCTATTATTGTGCTACTTCTGACCATTATGAAAAGATTGTGATCAATGTTATTTGGTGTACAGGCCAGTGTAGCAGTGCAATTCTTTCCTGTTCCACTCGCCTGCCGCCTTCATGATTTGGATAACTGTGTCTATGTATTTGTTGAACACTCCTAATGTATTCAGAATGAATGTTCCCCAGATACAAGAAAGTAGCAGTCTTCTTACATGGCGTTCTTCATTGCAGATGCTTTTCTATGAACAGATAGGTCTGTGAATGTGCCAGTACAATTGTACAGCAGGGAACCTTCTGAAGATTAAGTGTATAATGACTAATGTTAGCTGGATCACATGCTGCTGATGGAAACATACTTTTTATGCTGAGGAGCTGAAAGTGCCACTGGGTATATACACAATAAGTTGCCTATATTCTCAGTTTATATGACAGCTACAAGGCCTGGCAGCTAAAACAACCCAGGCCCAGAAGGGAAGCATGTGATTATATATACCCCTGAGCACAGCCACTTTTTGTGTTGTTTTTTGTTGTTGTTGTTGTTTTGTTTTTATTGTTTAAAACAATAAAGTGGACCTGAACTCTTGCACAGGACAGAAGGAAACCATAAACAAATGCACCCTGTATGTATTTATAGAGTTTAGCCTGTTTAATTCCCCCTCATTTGTGTCTAATCACAAGTTGTAATTTGATCCCTCAGCTGTCACTTCATAGGCAGCGTATTGGGCCAATCAAAGTGCGAGGATTACGTCAATTACAGCCACTGGACCCGCCAGGGCTCAGGGAGGGTTCAGTGGAGCGGCCAATAGTTAGAAGGAGCGAGCGTAAGTTACCAGCGCACAAATGCTGCACTACTGCAGCAAAACATGCGCTGAGCTTGCGCTCCTGTCAAAAAAAAAAAGTACTGTTAGCCAAAAGTTAGTAAATAAGTACTGTCAAAATTATGTTTTATGAGTATTTTCTTGCATGCTGGTGGTTTAAAAGACAATTCATGACAAGGTGTGAAAATATCACCTAGAAGAAAAAGTGAATTGCATAGGGGCCCTGGAGTCTGTGGATTAACCTGCTAGTTACCCAACTGGCATCCAAGTGATTTTATCTGGAAGCAGTTGAATTGCAAGGCCAAGAAATGTGTTCAATCAGCTAAGAACATGTTTTTTGGGGATACCTTAGAAAAAGTGTGGTCTGACTGTGGAGAGTGGACAATGCAGTTATAACTATTATGGAAGGGTTCTTCAGTGAAGATAAAGATGAACTGTTTATAGTATGTTTGCACAAGTATGTGTACGTGTATATAATGTTATGTGTTAGAATCCATCAACTTTAGCTGTAATGACTTTATGCTGGATCCACACGGTGCGTTCGCGCACTTGATTTCCCGCTCGATTCCCGTCGATTCCCGTCGATTCGTTTATTTCCAACATGTCCGATTTGGATTTCGATGGATCGTTAGGTCGATTCGCATGCAAAGTATGCTGAATCGACCTAACGATCCATCGAACTCCAAATCGGACATGTTGGAAATAAACGAATCGACGGGAATCGAGCGGGAAATCGGGTGCGCAAACACACCGTGTGGATCCAGCATTAGATTTATTGAAACCAACAAGGTTATAGACTACACGCCAGGTGGTTCTAGGATGTTTTTGACACGCATCATCCTTTAACTATTAATCCTAAATTGTGATCATCAGTATATTCTACCATGGGAGCCAAGGAGGTACTGTGCCTGGAACAGAACATAATCATAGCTATGGCCTTTCTGATCCTGATCTAAAGCCAATGAGTGCTTAAAAGTGATTTATGTAGCCAGTTAGACTGTAGATGCTTTTAGTCCTTACTTTCTAGTGTCAGGTTCGGTGTCTGGCGAAGTGATATTGTGGAACTCTAGATAGATGAAGAAGTGTCAGGGTATCTTGAGAAATAGAACTACCAATGATTCTCATGATGTCAGTGGTTACATAAGACGATGATTAGCTATTTACAGTAAACGTTCGAATATAACATTTCCTTCAGAAAAAAAGGGAATTAAGTAAGTGTGGAAGATATTGGCAGCCAAAGTCCTGTAATTCAATACGTACCACATAGATGCTATTTTGTATGCTGTGATGTCTATTGTTAGGCAAGCCTTGTTATGTTAGAAGCTAGAGCTGCCTCTGGTGGCTTTTACACAGTGTATCCCTGATGTATCTTCAGTCACATTATACTCATTCCTGCTCAATGTAAAACAAAACATATGCTGGACAGATCTTCGCTGAATTGACCTAGTAGATATGACTGATCACGCCATCGATTTGGGAAAGGCTTCATCGCTCAGTGGGTGGTTTAGCTTTGGCTCTTATTTCTAAAGTTCGAAGTTAGTATGTATTGATGTAAGGGAGTAGCAGTAGTAGCTGGCCACAGAAGTAAGGGATCTGTATATTAGTAGGGCTGTTTACCGGCATTGATTATCACATGATTATGTGCTCTGTTTGGGTTCCTGGATGCATCGTAAGGAGCATACATTCTATCCCTCAGGCAACAGATTGAGGCCCAGTGCTGTTCAGAGGAGTCACTAGCCTGCAAGCTAGCAATGCATTCTTTTGCTGTGGAGGAGTAAGAAGGGATGACGCCGGCGGAGTGGGATGGGTAAAGAGGAATACAATGGTCTCAGCCCGGATGATCCAGCACTCCGGATCTTTCAGCGACACCCCAGGGAGGATTATGGGTGCTGCACTCATGCTAGATTCTCAGCAGGAGCAGCCTGACCAGCCACCTCGCCTGAGAACCATCTAGTGTGCATTTGAGGTTTGCTCCTAATCTCCTTGCAGTGTTTTTGATACATTTTCCCCAGTGTGTTTTTGTTCTGGTTCTTTTTTATTAGCTTGTTTGGGCAGAAACGGCTGAATTAGTCGGTTGTAGCTCACTCCCCTCTCCTGTGCCTAACACTATCCTCTCTGATGCCTAACACTAACCTCTCCAGTTCGATGACTAACACTAGCTCTTCCCTCTACTTTGCCTAACACTAATTTCTCCTCTCTGATGCGTAACACCAACCTCCTCTCTCCTATGACTAAAACTACCCTCCCCTCTCCTCTGCCTAACATTAACTTCTCCTTTCTTATGCCTAACACTATCTTGACCTCTTCTCAGCCTAACACTAAAATCTACTGTTTGATTCCTAACACTAACCTTCCCTGTTCTATGCTTAATACTAACTTCTCCTCTTCAATGCCTAACACTAAGCTTCTCTCTCCTATGCTTATTACTTAACTCTTCTTTTCGATGCCCAATGCTAACCTCCCCGCTCCTCCGCGTAACACTAACTTCTCCTGTTTGATACCTAACACTAACCTTCCCTCTCTGATGCCACTAGCCTCCCCTCCCCTCTGCCTAACACTAACTTCTCCTGTCTGATGCCACACATTAACCTTCCCTCTCTCCTTTACCTAACTCTAACCTACCTTCTATGATGCCTAAAACTACCCCTTCCCTCCATGCCTAACACTATCCTCTCCTTTGCCTAACTGATAACCTTTTTTTTGTGATTCCTAACATAATCCTCTTCTTTCCAATGCCTAACGCTAACCTCCACTCTCCTATGCCTAACACTAACCTACCTTCTCTGATGCCTAACACTAACCTCTCACCCCCCTCCAAAGCCTAACACTATTCTCTCTTCTCCTTCTGCCTAACCGTAACCTCTTCTTGCCACTGCCTAACACTTCTTACTCTTAGGGCCCATTCACACTTGGGCGTTTTGCAGGCGCTTTCGGCAAAACGCTCACACGCTAGCGCTTTTGAAGCGCTAGTGTAATAAAACCCTACGGGCCCATTCTTACTTGGGTGATTTGCGGTAATTGCCCCAAATCGCCCAAAACCGGGAAACGCAAACGCGTAGTCTGCACCATTTTCAGGCGATTTCCCGGCGATCGCATTTCAGTGCTATAGAAATCCTAAACGCGATCGCGGAGAAATCTCTGCACTGTCCGGTGATTTTTCAACGTGAAATCGCGGAAAAATCACTTCCGCAAAACGCCCAAAAAAATGCCTAATATTTGTGTGGATGAGCTGTTTGTGCCGAATCTACAGTCGACAGGCAAATACATAAGTACCTCTTTTTTTGTGAAGACTGTAAAACATCAAGAACATTTTCAGTGGGTTGTTTTATGCTAATTAAACGTTACACTGTCCGTTCGTTTTAACAGTTTTCATTAACATGTTGCCACTGGGTAGAATTATTACTCTTTTAATACCATTAAACTGGGAACATGCAACGGATGTGTTTTTTCGGATTTTGTTTTTATATTCCATGTAGCTTTCTGTTCAGGGCTTTAAATATCAGTGAAACATAAATCATAACTAAGTACTTTGGAATTTTGAAAGCATATCTTTTTATCTGCCAATATACTTTCAGTTTTCTTTAGATGCATGTTTTATCCCTACAGTTCCATTTATAAACATGTTTACGTCCAAAAATGCACAAGCAGCTTTAGTTAAATCTTGACGCTCCTGTACCACTAGCGCCAGTTAATGTAAAAGGGGATAATGTTGCTGCTGCCACTTTAACCATTGAATGACCACTTTTATCATCTTTTCCAGTGACTCAGCAGTTTTAGGTTTGCCTTTGGGGCTCTGCAGTCAGCCAAATGTGTCAGTCATTTTTTATAAATAAAGAACAAATGATGGAGATGTTACAAGACTGTCTCAATGAGAACCACTGCAGTTACCACAGAAAAATTACTTTTTTTTTTCCAAGCACAGGAACACAAGACAACATGCATCAACAATATATACTTTTGTTTAGATGCAGATGCTGCTTAACCACTTTTGCCTCCTGGACGTAGTAGCTACGTCCAAGAGGCCATGTGCGCGTCCACGCGCTCCCGCGGTCGATTGCGCGCATGCCCGCACCCTCCCGGACTGCGGTTCGTTAACCCAGGAATCAATGAGTGTGATAATATCATAATTGATAATAATCAAGGAATCAATATGGTGCCCGATTACTGATTCCTCTCCCCCGCAGAAAAAGCGACAGCTTCTCTCGGAAACTTCGTTTTTTCTGGCTCTTGCGTCCCCATGTGTCCCTCTAAGCATATATGTTACGCTTAGAGTGACGTCATGTAAACAAACTCATGGCTGCCATCTTGTGGCCAAAAAGAAAAACTATAACTAAATGTAAAAAAAAAATAAAAATCAACACATATTTACAGAAAAAAATTACTGTTTGCATCCCACCCTCCCAAAAATACCCAAATAAAATGTTTAATATAAAAAAAAAAACATTACAATTAAAAAAAACAAACATGTAAATATTTACCTAAGGGTCTAAACTTTTTAAATATCAATGTAAAGATAAAATATTTCTATTTTTTTTTATTTTAACCACTTCGCCATATCTGGACGCATATATCCGTCCAGATAGGCAGTGGTGCTGCAGCCGTGTGTTGCGCGCGATCGGGCGCGCGCCCGCGCGCGCCCCCGCTACCTCCCGCTGCCCCCCCGATCAGTGAATGGAAATATAATTCCCATTCACCGATCCAAGTCCCCGGCAGAAATACCGACGCTTTCTCATCAGAGAGCGTGGTATTTCTGCCCCCAGGAAACAACTTCTCTTCATTTTAGTTCCTAGATGCGACATCGTTCGCATCTAGGAACTTTTTGAATGTGGCCATCTTGTGGCCAAATAGTAAACTGCACCCACATACCTGTATTGAATAAAAAATACATGATTTTACATCTAAAATTGGCTATTTACCTCCCAAACTAAAATTACCCAAATACATTTTTGTATTAAAAAAAATAATAAAAAAAATTACAATTAAAAAAAAAAAAACTACATAAATAGTTACCTAAGGGTCTGAACTTTTTAAATATACATGTCAAGAGAGTATCTTATTACATTTTTTAAAATTATAAGCTTGTAAATAGTGATCGACGCAAATTGAAAAAATGCACCTTTATTTCTAAATAAAATATCGGCGCCATAAATTGTGATAGGGACGTAATTTAAATGGTGTAATAAGCGGGACAAATGGGCACATAAAATGCATGGGTTTTAATTACTGTAGCATGTATTAATTTTAAACTATAATGGCTAAAAACTGAGAAATAATGTTTTTTTTCCATTTCTATCTTAATCTTCCTGTTAAAATGTATTTACAGTAAAGTGGCTCTTAGCAAAATGTACTACCTAAAGAAAGCCTAATTAGTGGCGGAAAAAACGAGATATAGATCAATTAATTTTGATAAGTAGCGATAAAGTTATTAGCGAATGAATGGGAGGTGAACATTGCTTGGATGCATAAGATTTTCGAAGCTGTAGGCTGAAGTGGTTAAACTTGTAAATAGTGATGGATGCAAAACGGAAAAAATGCACCTTTATTTCCAAATAAAATATTGTCGCCATACATTGTGATAGGGACATAATTTAAACAGTGTAATAACCGGGACAAATGGGCAAATACAATACATGAGTTTTAATTATGGAGGCATGTATTATTTTAAAACTATAATGGCTGAAAACTGAGAAATAATGCATTTTTTCAGTTTTTGTCTTATTCTTTCTGTTAAAATGCATTTACAGTAAGGTGGCTCTTAGCAAAATGTACCACCCAAAGAAAGCGTAATTGGTGGCGGAAAAAACAAGATATAGATCAGTTCATTGTGATAAGTAGTGATAAAGTTATAGGCTAATGAATCGGAGGTGAACATTGCTCGGATGCATAAAGTGAAAACGACTGAAAGCTGAAGTGGTTAAAGTGACTCTGTAACAAAAATTACAACGTTTTTTCTACCATCCTACAAGTTCCTAAATCTATTCTAATCTGTTCTGGCTCACTGCAGCTCTTTCTACTATAACCATCTTTGTAATAAATCAATGTATCTTTCCCCTGTCAGACTTGTCGGCCTGTGTCTGGAAGGCTGCCAAGTTCTTCAGTGTTGAACTGTTCCTCTATGCACACTCCAGTGTGTGTTTTATTTACATAAGCCAGCAGCTTCTCTGCTATCTTATCAGTGATAGAAGAGAGCTGGATAAAAATCCTCCTCTGGAGGCTGTGAAAGGAGCTGGCTGACACATACTAAGGAATTAACGACATAGGCAGAGCTGTCTGCAGGAAGCCTGTAATGTTCAGTGCATGAGAGAAGCTGGGGACAGAAGGTAAACACACACAAGTGATCTCTTGAGATTCAGAAGTATAGGCTGTATACAGCCTGCTTGTGTATGGATGTATTTTCTATGTGTGGACATGCTGTACATCAACCTACTTTCTGTTTTGGTGGCCATTTTGTTTGTTTATAAACAAACTTTTTAAAACTGTTTTTGACTACTTTTAATGCGGCGGGGAGCGGTGAAATTGTGACAGAGGGTAATAGGAGATGTCCCCTAACACACTGGTATGTTTACTTTTGTGCGATTTTAACAATACAGATTCTCTTTAAAGAGGAACCGTAACCAAGGATTGAACTTCATGCCAATCAGTAGCCGATACCCTCTTTCCCCATGAGAAATCTGTACCTTTTCTTGAATAGTTAATCCGGGGCTCTCTATGGCTGATATTATGGTGAAACCCCACCCACAGTGTGATGTCAGGACCATGGTCCTGACAGTTTCCTGTCTGTGAGCCTTGTTGCATTGTGGGAAATGATGGCTTTTTCCAACTACCAAGAAGCCAGTATCTCCCTCTGTTCATATGTATATCTATAAAAAAAAACCATCCTTTTAGCCTATATAGCATTGTTAGGGAGTGTGGTTATTGCTGTCTGTTGTTGTTGCTGTCTTATTTTTTTTTTCATGTCTGCCAGTAGTAAAGATGGTTACCTGCAGGCTGATTGCGGATCAAACAATATGAACAAATTACATGGCGAATATCGATAATTTCTTGATCTCTTCTCTATTTTTTAACTTCTCACTTTGCAATGATTGAATTTCATTTTTTTCCACTTTTCTGTATAGTTCCCCTTTAAAGCAACCATGAAGCGACCTGAAAAAATAAATAAAAAAAAAAGAGTTAGATACTTACTAAGAAGGGGATCCCATAGAGCCTTCCCGGTCCTGTCTCCGTCTCCTCCTTCTCCCGCTGCCCCTCATTCAAAATTGTTGCCTCTTGGACTCCTCGGAAGGCTTCCAAAGCACTCATATCCCCGAGTGCTGTCAGAGATTCATTCATCCTGCACATGCACAAGCGCATTACTGATCCACTCATCTTCAGAAGCACTCGGGGACACTAGTACTTCCGAACCATGCCCAAGGCAGGCCCAAGACATGTTTGACCCGCTGGTCAAATAATCTCACTGTGGGAAGTGCTGGAACAAGGACACAGAGAGATGATCGGGAAGGCTCTAGGGGATCCTAGTTCTTTCCGCTGTGTCTTTTTTCCCCATGCTTCAAGAAAACCTGAACTGAAAATTAAAAGTCAAAATAAGCATACACAAGTCATACTTACCTTCCATGTAGTCTACTCCTCAGTGTCTTTCTCCTGTCCCGTGTCCTGTTTGTTCACTGTGATCAAGGGAATTTTCCGTCCTCCATTGTGAAAATGGCCATTACCCATAACAGCTTTCTGCTCAGCACACAGTTAAACTGTAACATCGACCACTTGAGCCATAGGGAAACATGGACATTACCTGGTACATCAGTTTTCCTCTCAGCTATAATTGACAGCAACTGATATTTTTCTGACAGCAACTGATATATTTCAGATCTGACAAAATATTGTCAGAACTAGAAGGGATTATTGTCAGAAGAAAATGGTGAGCTTCTGAGAGGAACTGATGGCAAGGTAACTATGTAATGTTCATTTGAAGTTACCTCGTGTTTATTTTAAATATTTTTACTTAGTACAGGTTCTCTTTCAGGGTTGCTTAATGCCGCCTTTATTATTTAATGTATCAAAAATGAAACTTTGTAAATGTGACTGGCACTGAACACTTCAGCTTGCAAAGATCCAAGAGTTAGGGGTGAGCACATGTATTTTGCCAAATTCCGAATTCCAGCTTTTGCATCAGAATTTAGTAATTTCGAGTTGAAAGTCAACTCACCACCTACACCTAACACTAACCTTCACCACTATCTATCACTACTATCCTGCTAAAGCAACCCCCCCCCCGGGGACCTTATAGCCATAATTTCTACAGCGGCCTATGCCATCACCTAAATTATCCGGTACAATGTGTATCTAAATTTACTGATCCGCTACAAGAAGTTGTCGTTCTTATCATGTTTTTTATTAACTGAAATCAATCCATGAAACAGGAAGTAAGGGGAGATCTAGCAAATCCCTGCCTTAATAAAAACAATGGTGGTTTAAGCTCTCCTCACTCTATCCAAAGCTAAAATATATAGTTTTTGAGTGGAGTTTGCACTTTGAATTTATTACATCTAATGAGGATTTTCCTTTTCTCAAGTTTATTAACACATTTGAACAATGACGGAGGTCTTTTTCTGGAGGGCTCATGAATATGTAAATGTAAACAAAGGATAACATTGGAAACACTGTCCTAAATCTAAGGCTCTGTTCTGTAAACTAGACATAACATGAGCTTACATCAAACTCCTGCAGCAGGAACAGCTGGTTTATACAAAATATTGTTTTTACTTTGCAGTTGATGAGAATAAATTACCAGCTCCACTTCCCATATGAGTTCCTTGTGGTTGATTAATAACAGTTGGGTAATTATTATATAAACAAATGAAATGCAGTCTACATTGCATTTTCAGATTGTACATACTCACCGTCCATGTAGTAATGGAGCAACTCTATAAGGGTGCCAAAATCTATATTTTGCGTTAAGCTGCATTCCAACATAAGCATTCTGAGCTCGCACCAGATTATTTCTCTTTTAATCCATCTGTCTGTCAACCCACCAATATGCTAATTGAATTGAATCGGCAGAAAATCAGTGCCACGGCATGGCTGCCAATCAATATCAGGCCGAAATTGGTCAAAAGTATCGATCGGGGAAGCTGGTAAAACTCTGTTTCAAGGCCTCAATCTGGTGCACAACAGTACATTAGGTGTACGGTATCGCGATGACCAATGTACAAGATGGACTCCCCCATGCCCGTATGCAGTATATAAAAGCTCATCTCTCTGCCAGCACAACTCCTGGCCTCCGGTGTCCACCGTCATCGAGAGCACTATGGTACCACGTGACTCGGCAAATTTTCATTTGTGACAATGGACACCAGAGGAGGCCAGGAGTCATGCTGGCAGAGAGGTAAGCCTTTATGGGCCACGGGGGGGCACATACATTTATAGGGCGGCCAGGCGGCACAAGGCCAATTTCTGATAGATTCATGCTGAAATCGATGTGCAGTGTATGTACAGCCAGGCAACAGATCTCTGATCAGATTCGACCAGACAGGGATCTGCCCATACCATACATCGATAAATACATACACATGCACAAATATTGTCACCTGCAGAGATCAGGACTCGATCTTTCGGGTGACAGGGCCAAGTGCCGTAGCCTCCAGAGAGTGATCTTCTGATAATCTTTTGTAAACTCAGATCAGTGAGATGTATCCCGGACCAAATGCTTCGTAGGCAGAGATTCAAGATATTCTACAGTTAAAAGCTTATAAGATTTGTGCCCTGGAGTTTTTCATCCAGTGAATAAGAACCCTGAAAACCATGCATGAAAGGTACAGCCAGACACTGCAGGCCCAAGTGGAAATTCAGCCCTAGGCTGTGTTCCCACTTGATGCGGACTACATGCAACCAGGATTATTGCAGGCTGCACAGAAGTGTGTTCCACTTACTGCATTAGATCCCGCGGATCCTTTGCAACATGACAAGTGTAAACGGCTCCTATTTATAAAATAGGAGGTGTTCACCATGGAGTGAAGTATGGACAAAAAATGTCCATTCCCTCACTCAAGTGGGAACAGAGCCTAAAAGATACACCCTTTCCTTTCATATCTAAAGTAAACGAGTCACTAAACTTCACAAAATAAACAAAGACCTACTATATGATGTGGGTATTCCCTGTATTTTAATATCAGAAGCCAGTATCCAATCATGTAATTTGTATACGTGACTATCTAATCAGCTTCTGCTTTCTAGATTAGAAATGATCAATGACATGCACATTTTTCTAACTCCAGTTAAAGTGGACCTGAACTCTTGCACAAGACAGAAGGAAAACGTAGATACATGCACCCTGTATGTATTTAGAGAGTTTAGCCTGTTTAATTCCCCCTCGTTTGTGTCCAATTACAAGTTGTAATTTGATCCTTCCCTGTGTCACATGACTGCCTATGGCAGATAAGCCCATTTGAAAGCACAGGATGTAAACAATATGTCTGCTTCCATGAATCAGGAAGTAGAAACTGTGCAGATTTATTTTAGGATTTGTATCAGCTGTAACAAATACCGTACATGTTTTTGTGTAAAGGTTATTATGTTGTTGTGTATCTTTTAGAGCAGGGAGGAGTTCTGAGTTCGGCCCGCTTTAATTGTTTGCTGCCGATTTGAACTGGCCTGTACAATTTTCCACAACAACATTTGCAATGCAATGCCTTTGTCAAATGGATCATACTGGTCTTCGTTTATCTGGATAAGTATAAATACCCTTCTTCCTCTACCCTTCTCTGACAGGGAAAGCAGATGTAATAATCTCAGTAGTTTTCGTTAGAAAAACTGAACTTGAAGTTGCAACATTCATGCTGTTATCATTTTAAACAGACAGGAAAGAGAAAGTCCACCAGACATCTGATTATCGGAGAGAATGAAAGGCGCTGCAGAGGTTATATAGGGCTGCTGATTGTAACTTATGTGTACATTTATATGGCACAAGAGATTTATTGCTCTGCTTTATCATTTTACACAACAGTAAGTACCCTTTTCATCTGCTAGTCATTGTATCGCCAGAGAAAACATCACACTACCTGTACGTGGGAATGCAGGCAATAGTTTTCAGGTTTCTTTTACATATCTTACATATCTCTCATGACAAGTCAGGAAATTGCCTCTACAAAATAATCCGGAACCTTAAAACACCTTGAAGCACAAAAAGGTTGTTCTGGGTGAGGTTCCCAGTGCACACGCTAAGGCATCCTGTATAGAAACTGAAATGAACACTGTCGCAAAACAAATTGTAAAATGTAAAAACATAAATAAAAAGTACATTTCTCCCAGAGTAAAATGTGCAATAGATTACTTTTCTCCTATATTGCTATCACTTACAGTAAGTAGAAATCTGACAAAACTGACAGGTTTTGGATTAGCCCACCTCCTCATGGGGCATTTGCAGGGTGTCCTTTGTTTTCAAAATTGCTTTGTAAATAACAGTTGCTCAGTCCAACTGCTAGAATAGTGTTCAAGCAGGAATGTGTGTGTGTGGGGGGGTCTGGCCTGCATCTTTGTATAGATCTTTTCCAGTGAGTGCTTTTGTACAGGATACATGAAATACAGAGGATAACTGATTCTACTAACTGCTGTAAGTGACAGCAACATACTGTAGGTGAAAAGTAATTTATAGCTCATTTTACTCTGGAAGAAAAATACTTATTTGAATGTGTTTACATGTATTTTAAATTTTACCTGATAGTGGTCCTTGAAGGCAAAGTGCTATATCTGAGTTGCCTGTAGCAACCAGTAAATTCCTTTATTTATAATTTGCACAGAAAGCAGTCTGGGGGGATTTGATTAGATAGTGAAGGCAAGACAAACGCTTAATTTTCTACCTGTTACATTTGATTACATTTTAGGCTATGTTCACACTGGGGCGTTGCAGTGCATTGCGTCATCACATTGCTCATATGACGCAATCTTAGGCCCCTTTTACACTTCATCACTTGGTACATGTTTTTTTTCTTCTCCATAGCAGTGCATTATGAAAAATCTTTTTAGCTAAAACACTTATAGTGTGAATTGCGCCATTGGGAAACATGGTCATTACTTTAAAAATCAGTTGTCCTTTCAGTTATAACTGATAGCAACTGGTTACCATAAAGGTAAATGGGGCGCAATTGTAATGGTACTCGCACTTCAAGGTCATCATTTGCTGTTTTGGGGGCTTTATTTGCTGAGATAAATATTATGTGTATTTGGAAAAAGCTTGTGATCGTTTGTTTTCAATATTTGGTGTAACCAACTTGAGCAGCATTAAATGGGATTAAACACTTAATGGGAACCTAAACTGAGAAGGATATGGATTTTTCCTTTTCAAATAATACCAGTTGCCTGACTCTCCTGCTAACCCTGTGTCTCTAAGGCCCCATTCACACTAGAGGGTTTTGCCGCGATTTCGGTAAAAAGCTCAAACGCTTTTTAAAAGCGCTAGCATAATGAAACCTTATGGGCCTGTTCTTACTTGGGAGATTTGCGCTAATTGCTGCAAAACGCCCCAAAATGGGCAAAAATGCAAAACGCAAACACGTCACCTGCACCATTTTCAGGCGATTTCCATTCGATCCCGTTTCAGTGCTATAGAAGCGCTAAACGCGATCGTGCCCAAATCGCCACAGTGTTCAGTGATTTTTCAGCATGAAAATGCGGAAAAATCACTCCTGCAAAATGCCGTTGTAACGATTGTGGAACTTTCCCCGTGATCAGCGCACAACGCGTGCGCTGACACGGCGGAAATCCTCCACAAGCGTATAATTTGCAGGAACCCAGCAAAAGGTGCTACGCACCCGTAGAGGGAAAATTCCTGTCGGCAGATGGCGCTGGGGAGTGCAGAGGAACCAATCCTATGTACCTCCACAAATGCCAGACAGGAATTGTACGAAACGCAGAACGCAATCGCAAGAGAGGCGATTGCGAATGAGAATAAGCAAAGGGACAGGTTGTATGTGTGTGTGCCAATCCAGTCGCCACCCAGCGACCGCACACACACAACAGCAGATATGAAATAGGAACGCGATCGCGAGAGGTGCGATCGCCAGACGAGACACAAGGCAGATCAGGACAGAATACGAGGTTAGCAAAGGCACAGCAAATAATACAATGAGGAGATACGGAAAATAACAAACGCTAGCTAACCGCGAACACCGCACTCATTCGCAACAGTGCACGCGGTTATGCGCGGTCTCCACGTGATAAGCACAATAGAGACAAACACGCCTAACTAACTATTAACAGACAAACATGAAACAGAGGACGCGAGCGCTTGCTTAACGGTTACCTCACCGAGCCTCCAGCAAGCGTAGCAGACAAACACACGAAAACAGGGACAAGCGAGGGATAGGATCCACAGCACTAGCGAAAAGTGGCTAGCGTGATCCAAGTACAGAGTAGCAGAACAGAAGGATTCCCAGCGCTAGCGAAAAGTGGCTAGCGCGATCCCAGAAGACAGAACAGAAGGATCCCCAGCGCTAGCGAAAAGTAGCTAGTGCGATCCCAGGAGACAGAACAGAAGGATCCCCAGCGCTAGCGAAAAGTAGCTAGCGCGATCCTAGGAGACAGAACAGAAGAGATAGCTGGTAGCAACCGCTGCACCAGCTATACTCCAAGAACAGAGATCAGAACCATTTCCTGTCGACCACCATAGGGACAGGACAATGGCAACAGGCAAGACAAGACAGAACAGGCAATACAGATAATACAATCCTAACTGCACTAGGGAAATCTGCCTAGCGCAGATTCAGGAATTACTCTAAGCTGATGTTCAAACAGAGAGCAAGGCTGACACCCCACCAGGAGTGTTACATAGGACGAAATCCTTATGAACAGCCAAGCATTGTGGGAAAGACATAGTACTTATAGTACACGCCTCCAATGAATGTGGCCAGGCAATTTGCATGACAACGTATGCAAATTCCTCTGCAAGCACAAGCTGCAAAACTGACAGAAGCTCTTCTTTCCAGAGTCCTGCAGCATGCAAATCAAAACAATGGTCAAAAAGCTGCCTGCCTGCACAGGCAGCTGAGCAAATCATCACAGCCGTCAAAAATCACCGGCGTTTTGCAAGTGTGAATGGGGCCTCATACTTTTAGCCACAGCCCCTCAACAAGAATGCATATCAGGTGCTCTGACTGATGTCAGACTGGATTAGCTGCATGCTTGTTTCAGGTGTGTGATTCAGCCACTACTGCAGACAAAGAGATCAGCAGGACTGCTAAGTATCTGGTATTGTTTAAAAGGAAACATCCATATCCCTCTCCCTTTAACTGTTGACCAGACCTGCATATCAGCTTGGAGAAATTTTAGACCATATACACTTATAGATCAGATTCAGCTCAGGGATTTTGGTGAGCTTTCTTCCATGAGCTGCCCGCTTTAGAGCCTTCTAAAATATTTTAATAGGATTAAGGTCAGGACTCTGAGTCTGCCATTCAAAAACATTAACTTTCTTCCACTTTGACCATTCTTTGGTAGATTGACTTGTGTATTTATGGGGGTTGTACGCGGAATTATTTTTGGCAAATACAGGGTCGGTGATGGTACAGTAAGTAAAATAAAATACAATGAGATGTACATAGAGTAGACATATAGGCTAGCATAGTGAAGAAGGACTGGAGGGGGTATCCGGTGCTATGTTGAGCGGAGCTGCCACATTCCGTTTTGGCACTCAACTGCTCTGCAGCAATTCGGATACCCCCCAGTGCGAAAAGAATAGTGCCAAGAAGAGAGAGAGAAGAGATGAAGGAAAGGATAGAGAAGAAAGAAGAGAGAGCGAGAATCCCCTGGGGTTTCAGTGGTGGCTTGGATTACTGTCCTGGTTTTGGAAGGAGTTAGTCCCCAGGCTTGTGGCCTAGTCTGGTGAGGTTGGACCAAATGTGGTTGGATTGGTAGCCCAGAGAGTCCAAAAACCGGACAGCAGCTTCAGACAGAGGAGAGCATCCCTGGTGAAGGGGAGCAGGCATGCAAAGCCTGCTGGGCTGCAGGGCTCCAGGGCAGTGACGTTCTGTGAGGCTGTAGCCTCAGGCTAGGTGTGCATCTTAGGCTGAGGTGGGCCTGGAAGGCCGCAGTGGACTGGCCATGCTACTGAGGGGGAGACCTGATGGCTGGAGCAGGAGTCCGTGATGCTGGCTAGGTGCCTGCCTGATGTATCCATGGACAGGCTGGGGGGGGAGAAGGCAGAGCATCTGGCCTGCTATGGCCGCAGCGATGGAGTAGCAGCGGTGAACATACCTCCCCTAGCCGTGCAATGGAGTGGCCTGCATGCAGAGTTCCAGATCATAGCCCAGTGCCAGATCTCCCGGCGGTGGAGTGGGCCCCGTGGCAGCTAGAGGAGCAGCAGCAGCAGTCGCAGTGCAAGGGATTTCCCGGCGATGAAATGTCCTCGAGGCAGCTGTAGCAGCATCGGCAGTCGGATCTTCCCTGGCCGCAATGGAGCGACCTGCGTGCAGCATCTGATCTCCCTGTTGGCGGCGACGTAGCCCTCGTGCTGTTGAACCGGCATCGTGGATGGAGGATTCCAGCGGATGAACTTCTTGCAGATTCCAACAGTGAAGTGGCCGTGGCATTGTGATAGCGGTGCAGTGGTCCTGATATCAGACTTGCGGCTCCTGAAAGCGGCGGTGCAACGGCCCACGTGCAGCCCATGTGCTGCTGAAGGAGGTAGCCGGGTGGTTGTCCCATTGGCCCCAAACGGAATGAGCTCAATGCTGCTTTGCCAGGTAGGATCTCAGGTAGAAAAAATTAGATGTTTGAGAAAAAAGGCCGGAGCCCTGTATGGCTGTGACTACCTGACCGGCGCCATCTTATCTTAATCAGTTGTCTTGCTCTATGGCCTTGTTTCTCATGAGCTTCAGTTCACAGATGGATACTTTGGCATTTCCTTTCACAATTTGCTGGTGGAATTAGGAGAGCCATTGTGGACCTAAAGCATCAAAACCGGCCCTTACCATGATATTGGCACTTCATTGTCTCACAAATGGGATAAGGTTGTCATTCTGGAATTTTGTGTTTGCTTTTTATCCAAGCCAAAAAGTTTATCCTCATGGTCTGTAGCAAACTTTAGAAGGGCAGTAACTTGTTTTTCATTTACTTATTTTGGATAGCAGCCCTTTTCTATTTACATCCTTTCTTAGGCCTTGTTTACACCTAAGGCGTTTTGCGTTTTTTTTTAAGCCCTAGCGATTTTCAAAATCACCCTAAAAGCGCTTATGCAATGATTCCCTATGAGAGTGTTCACATCTGAGCAGTTTGTTTCCGATCCGCTCAGCAAAGCACTGCCTGTACCATTTTTGGGGCGATGTGCCTCAGTAGAAGGTGTAGGGAAATTGCAAAGCGCTTGAAAAAGCGCTTTGTATAGCAATTTCCCCAACCCTTTCATGAACATATACATTGTAGTTATTCATTTCCAGGTGAGAAATCGGAATCACTCTGCAAAAGCGCATACAAAAGCGCTTTATACAAAATGGAAGCGCGTAGGTAAGCACCAGGAGGGGGGAAAGAACGCCCCAAAAAAATGGAAAATCGCTAGCGTCAGCAATTTTAGATGTGAACAAGCCCTAACACTCAATTTTTCCCCAGTGTTCTCCAGACTACAACATATTTTTTTTTGCCAAGATACGCTGTGGCTTCCATACAACTTATATCCACTGTAACACACCTTTTGGGGTACCCCTTAGAACATTTAAATAAGTTTGCTAGATTATGCGCATGGATGTAATGCATTAGCATCTCCACCCAGCTGCTATGGCAACATTGGGGTTTAAGTCTTTATGCCTTCGTTGGCAAGTTGAAGGGTGGTATACAATTTATTTTGTTTTCATGGTGTTTTGAATTGGTGTCCAGGATCTTCTCAAAAAATTAGCATATTGTGATAAAGTTCATTATTTTCTGCAATGTACTGATAAACATTAGACTTTCATATATTTTAGATTCAAATACACACAACTGAAGTAGTTCAAGCCTTTTATTGTTTTAATATTGATGATTTTGGTATACAGCTCATGAAAACCCAATTTTCCTATCTCAAAAAATTAGCATATTTCATCCGACCAATAAAAGATAAGTGTTTTTAAAACAAAAAAAGTAAACCTTCAAATAATTATGTTCAGTTATGCACTCAATACTTGGTCGGGAATCCTTTTGCAGAAATGACTGCTTCAATGCGGCGTGGCATGGAGGCAATCAGCCTGTGGCACTGCTCAGGTGTTATGGTGGCCCAGGATGCTTCGATAGCGGCCTTAAGCTCATCCAGAGTGTTGTGTCTTGCGCCTCTCAACTTTCTCTTCACAATATCCCATAGATTCTCTATGGGGTTCAGGTCAGGAGAGTTGGCAGGCCAATTGAGCACAGTAATACCATGGTCAGTAAACTATTTACCAGTTGTTTTGGCACTGTGAGCAGGTGCCAGGTCGTGCTGAAAAATGAAATCTTAATCTCCATAAAGCTTTTCAGCAGATGGAAGCATGAACCCACTTTTGAACCAGAAACAGCGGCAGAAGCGCCTGACTTGGGCTACAGAGAAGCAGCACTGGACTGTTGCTCAGTGGTCCAAAGTACTTTTTTCGGATGAAAGCAACTTTCACATGTAATTCGGAAATCAAGGTGCCAGAGTCTGGAGGAAGACTGGGGAGAGGGAAATGCCAAAATGCTGAAGTCCAGTGTCAAGTACCCACAGTCAGTGATGGTCTGGGGTGCCATGTCAGCTGCTGGTGTTGGTCCACTGTGTTTTATCAAGGGCAGGGTCAATGCAGCTAGCTATCAGGAGATTTTGGAGCACTTCATGCTTCCATCTGCTGAAAAGCTTTGTGGAGATGAAGATTTCATTTTTCAGCATGACCTGGCACCTGCTCACAGTGCCAAAACCACCGGTAAATGGTTTACTGACCATGGTATTACTGTGCTCAATTGGCCTGCCAACTCTCCTGACCTGAACCCCATAGAGAATCTGTGGGATATTGTGAAGAGAATATTGAGAGACGCAAGACCCAACACTCTGGATGAGCTTAAGGCCGCTATCGAAGCATCCTGGGCCTCCATTACACCTGAGCAGTGCCACAGGCTGATTGCCTCCATGCCACGCCGCATTGAAGCAGTCATTTCTGCAAAAGGATTCCCAACCAAGTATTGAGTGCATAACTGAACATAATTATTTGAAGGTTTACTTTTTTTGTTTTAAAAACACTTTTCTTTTATTGGTCGGATGAAATATGCTAATTTTTTGAGATAGGAAATTTGGGTTTTCATGAGCTGTATGCCAAAATCATCAATATTAATATAATAAAAGGCTTGAACTACTTCAGTTGTGTGTATTTGAATCTAAAATATATGAAAGTCTAATGTTTATCAGTACATTGCAGAAAATAATGAACTTTATCACAATATGCTAATTTTTTGAGAAGATCCTGTACATTCAAAAGTTTCACTGCAGTAATTTGAGCGCCAAGGAAAGCTGCAAGTTGAATATTGGTAAAATTACCAATATTCCACTACTTAATTCCAATAGTAAAATGTTGGTATTTTTTTAGCAATATTTTACTAACACCTTACCTAAGCCTACTCTAACACAAGCCTTCCTTCTACTGATGCCTAACCCTAACCGACCCCCAAACTGATGCCTAACCTTAACCGACTAACTGTAAAATACCTAACCCTAACCGATCCTTCCATAAAATGTCTATCCTTAAATGACCTCCGCCGGTTCTAGTTTTAGGACTTGCTTGCAAACATTCAGACCACAAGATCACATTTTAGGGCAGGAATACAAAAAATCAAAACGTTCCGGCAGGGTAAAGTGCACCTGATGTGAAATTAAAAATTAGATAAACAACTGTATTCATAGACCTATCCAAAACAGGGCTTTTTTTGTTTAGACTCTCTTATTCTTATTTTGGCTTAAAGAGAACCCGAGGTGGGTTTGAAGAATATTATCTGCATACAGAGGCTGGATCTGCCTATACAGCCCAGCCTCTGTTGCTATCCCAAACCCCCCTAAGGTCCCCCTGCACTCTGCAATCCCTCATAAATCACAGCCACGCTGCTGACAAACAGCTTGTCAGAGCTGGCTGTGTTTATCTCTATAGTGTCAGTCTGCTGCTTTCCCTGCCTCCTGCAGAACTCCGGTCCCCGCCTGCATCCCTTCCCTCCCTGCTGATTGGAGGGAAGGGACGGGGGCAGGGACTGGAGCTATGCAGGAGGCGGGGGAGCAGCTGAGACTGACACTACAGATGTAAACACAGCCTAACAGCACGGCTGTGATTTATGAGGGATTGCAGAGTGCAGGGGGACCTTAGTGGGGTTTGGGATAGCAACAGAGGCTGGGCTGTATAGGCAGATCCAGCTTCTATATGCAGATAACATTCTTTAAACACACCTCGGGTTCTCTTTAATGTTGAACATACAGCTCCCATGGGCTGCAGCTCTGCTCTTACCTGTGTTGCTTATTTGCAGTCTCCTTTTCCATGTAGAGAACCTCACTTTTGTGTCTAGCCTCCCCTCCCCCAGGCTGCAGCCGCTCAAGGTCTTGGCCTTGGTGACCTTTCTAGAAATCCGGCTCTGCATATGCAGCTATAATGTACACTTATTAAGCTCTCAGTAATTATGACCTAGTGAACTTCTTATCTGCTCGCTGCTCTCAGGTATGTTTTGCCAAGCACATGCTTTATGACCTATAATTATTAGGGAGAATTATGTTGTGCACACGTTTTACTTGGGAATTATCTCACCTTCGGGTTGATTCACAAAGCAGGATTATGCAGTAACGCAGGAATTGTATGCATGCTATGTTATGTGAGTTAAGTTTTACACACTCGTACATGTAAATTCTTACTCATAAAGACACATGGGGCCATGTGCAATTCACCTTTTCACCTGAATTTTCTTATAGGTGATACTTTTTCATCTTATCTTCAAAATAACTTTCTTAGCATTTAGCAATTGAAAATGTATCAATATTAGTAGAAAAAGAACTATCAAAATTAGTTTGTCTATTTTCTTGCTTGATGGGGGTTGAAAGGGCATTTTATTGACAAGGTGTGAAAATATCAATTTGGAGAGAACTGAGGAAAAAAAGTGAATTGAATGATGGGCAATGAACTTGAGTCATAAAACAGCGGTAAATCTATGGCGCGGGTTAATATCATGTCAGTGTAGTGTGTGCATGTAAGTGCTGCGCAATACGCTCTTATGCAACTCAGGGGTGAGCTCACGAGTGCTCATGAGTAGTGAGCTACCCAAATTCGTCATTAAAATGAGGCTTGATTGCCTCAGGTATGTGGTTGGGAGACGAGGGGTTACTTTCCCACAATGCCGCCGGCTTCTATGTATATCACGTCTTGCATGCAACCTATTGGACGCATTGCAAGACTCACTAGTGCGCACTTCCTCATTCAAGCCAGAAAGAGGAAGTGCGCGCTAGTGAGTCTTACAACGCATCCAGTAGGCCACGTGCAAAATGTGATACACATGGAAGCCGGCGACATTGTGGGAAAATAAGCCCTCATCTCTCAGTCGCACACCTGAGCCAATCAAGCCTCATTTTAATGATGAATTTGAGTAGCTCACTACTCGTGAGCACTTGTGAGCTCATCCCTGATGCGTCTGCGGTACTCCAGAAGTAGGGCCATTGTTACATAGTTTCTTGGGTTGAAAAAAGACATACGTCTATCGAGTTCAACCGGAGAACAAAGTACAACACCAGCCTGCTCCCTCACATATCCCTGTTGATCCAAAGGAAGGTGAAAAACCCTTACAAGACATGGTCCAATTAGCCCCGTAAGGGAAAAAATTCCTTCAGATAAAATCCCTTGATCAACATCATTGGGCATTCCTAGTAATTGTAGCCATGGATGTCTTTCAACGCAAGGAAAGCATCTAAGCCCCTTTAAATGCAGGTAGAGAATTTGCCATAAGTACTTCCTGTGGCAATGCATTCCACATCTTAATCACTCTTACTGTAAAGAACTGTAACGATCGGTGTAACACAGAGAGGGTCTGATTAACGGTGATCTGCAGTATCACCGAGAATGCAGAATATACCCGATTATTGATGATCTGCAGTATCACCGATAATCAGATATATATTCTAACCTCTGGACACCTGAGGGATAAGAGTGTTTTGGTGTAACAGTAATACTTTGAGTATTGCATCTTAGGAGAAGGTACAGAAGCAGTAAGGAGTACTGCACAGAAGTAAGTTCCTTCCGTATGCCTAGACTCTCCCGGGGGAGGAGCTAGGCTGAGGATAGGAAGGACAGAACGGGAGTGACACCAGAGAGGGTGTCACTAACAGGTCTGGGAACTGCCTCTAACAGTAAGGCCAGTTCTCGAGGTCGGGCAATCCAGGTCGTTAACACACAGACAGATACGGTACAGATTCAGGAGACAGATACGGAATCCAATAAACAGGCAGGGTTTGACAACGGAGTATCAGAATAGCGGGGTACAGAATCAAGAGGCAAATACAGAGTCCAGGAATGAGCAGAGTTTGGCAACAGGATATCAGAGATAGCAAGGTACAGAGTCAGAGTTCAGCAGGATAGTCAGGCAGGCAGAAGGTCATAACAAATAATACAGTTCAATTTTCCTAATGCTAAGGTGTGAGGTCCGTGATCGTCAACACCTTTGGAAACTATGCTAGAACACAGATACAGACAAGGCCTGAGTGCTACCACGTAGTGATCGCAACGCCAGACACCAGAGGAATGACCAGCACCCAGTATATATACACCAGTGCTCTCCAGCACCTCCATTAAGTGCTGGACCAATGAAAGTTGCTGCAATTGTCAGCTGACCGGCCTGGTCAGTTGACCCTCCTCTGACTGCCATAAAGGCCCTGCCTCTCCGCGCGCGCACGCGTCCTCCTAAACCAGTGTGGACTATCAGTCCCAGCCACACCAGTCATGTGTTGTAATGTTGTTGCTGTATGGGATGCGGAATCCGCCGCCACGCTGTCTGAGCGTGCGGCGTTTTCTCCGCATCCCGCCCCACTGAGAGAAGCAGGCCTATGCGTACAAACCGCCGCGTCAGACGCGGCGGTTTCTCCGCGTTCTGCTATGCCAGACGCGGAAACAGCCGCCTGATCCTGCGTCCATGCGGCGGCTTTTCCGCGTTTCTTCACAAGAACCCTTTCCTAAATGGCTAAAATGTTTTTTCTCCATGCACAGATCATGTCCTCTAGTCCTTTGTGAAGGCCTAGGGACAAAAAGCTAATCCGCCAAGCTTTTATATTGCCCTCTGATGTATTTATACATGTTAATTAGATCCCCTCTAAGGCGTCTTTTCTCTAGACTAAATAAACCCAGTTTATCTAACCTTTCATGGTAAGTGAGACCTTCCATCCCACATATCAATTTTGTTGCACGTCTCTGCACCTGCTCTAAAACTGCAATATCTTTCCTGTAATGTGGTGCCCAGAACTGAATTCCATATTCCAGATGTGGCCTTACTAGAGAGTTAAACAGGCCATAGTAGCGGTTGCGCTACTGGAGTACCATGGTTGCTCTACGAGCGCATCGTGCGGCACTTATGCGTGCACACTATGCTAACATAACCGTGTGCTGTGTGTGCGTGGTAATATAAACCCGCGAGATGTGAGTGCGCGGTAGATTTAGCGCAGTTTCCTGCATCAAGGCAGTTGACCCATATGCAATTAACTTTTTCTCCTGTGTTTTCTCCTAGGTTTTTCATAAATTGTCAATAACCTGCTCTTTATACCACCACTAAGCAAGAAAATACTAAATTATAAGAAAATAATTTTGACACTTTCTAACTGCTAAGTCTAGCTGACAAAATAGTGTGCAAGTGAGTAGGGAGGCTGGCTGGTATCTTAATATTTTGGCAATTAGACCTAGCAACTGCTGTTCAGGGAATGCTTTTGAAAACAAAGAAAACCCTGAGAATCCCGCATACGGAGATAAACTAGTCCAAAAACTGTCAGTTCTGTCAGATTTTAACTACTTAAGCTGAGTACATACGGTAACATTTTCCATCAGATCGGTGGATCAATTGGATAATTTCCGACCGGTACAATTGGATTCTGATCGATTTTGGGTAGTTATTAACGCAAAATGGATCGCATTATCGATTGGGAACAATTTGGACGTCTGCACACGATGCTACTTCTTATCAGATCACTGGTCGATCTGACGGAAAATTGTACCGTGTGTATGAGACTTAACTTTTTTCGCTGTAGTGGTCCTTTAACTGTTGATTTACTTCAGTGACCTTATATAAGTACAGGCAATCCGCTATGACTCTAGTAACAACGTTTCAGAAATACAAAGATGACTTTATGTACAAAACTGTTTATTTTTTGGGTTTTTTTTTTATTACTGTACATATTTTGTTACATATAATAGTATTGTGCAAACCGATATAACTAGTTTAAAACACTTAGGGCTTTATTCACAAAAGAGTGCTAACTGTTAGCACGGCCGTTTTCGCGCGAATTTTCGCATTACACATGATCGCGAATTTTCACGCGAGACGATAACGTTTTCGCGCGCAAAACGATTTTTCACGCGAAAACGATTTTTCGCACGAAAACGATATCGATTTCGCTGGAAAATTCACGTTTGCGCGCGAAAACGTTATCGTGTTGCGCGAAAATTCGCGATCGCACGCAATGCGAAAATTCGCACAAAAACGGCCGTGCTAACAGTTAGCACTCTTTTGTGAATCAAGCCCATAATTTGACACAATTTATTTTGAGTATTTTTTTTCTGGGAAGTGCTGTATAGTAAGTTTATAGATAAGGAGAAAACTATGGAAGGAGGGATAATTCATGGGATAAGTTTTGGGCATCAGCCCCCAAGTCAGGACACTTTGCTTTTATGATGTGATCATGTGAGAGACTTGTTTAGTAAAGCAATCAAGATTTTTCTTACAAAAACTTGCTAGCCAAACCAGCAGATGGCGCTCCTAAATATCAAACTTTTATTTTCCAATATTTCAGGTTTAAAAAAAAATATAACAAAACAAAAATATAAATTGTGTTTTTAATCTCATAAACAATAAATAAACAAAGAAACGCAACATACATAATTAAAACAAATCTATTCAAGCTCTTCTGGAGGGATTTGACAAAGCAAGGGAGTGTTAGAACCTCTGTTATGCTTTGTGTTGCTGCTTCAGTCTTAACGGAAACATTTCACTAATTTCTTGTTGTTCTCGTTGGATTCATAAAGAACAGGAAAGGATGAGAATAGAGAGACAGACAGTCAAAAAAACTTTTTTTTCCTCCATAAACTAAGGATACCGTGCTTGTAGATTTGATATGTTGGACAACTGCAATGGCTGACCATCTGCTGCAAAGAATATTTTTGGTATCCAAACGAAAGATCTTTCTCTAATAAAAAAAAAAAACTACTGGGAAGAACTTTTTTGACCAAAGACAAATTAAGTTACAGAGGAGGAGTTGCCAGCAGGGCTGAGTGAGCACCGTTTTGCAAGTAACAAAACTATATCCACATGTGGCCAAGTCTTGGGGGGCAGATCACAGGTAGATCAGAGAAAGCTATTGTATCTGTCTTGTTGCTGTGCTACAGCCTGCTCTACTTCTCCCCTGACACCTCTGCCTTCACAGCTGGAACTATGAAAGCAGGAAGTGTTGAGCAGCTGGAGAGCAGCGTGCAGCGCAGTGGCAAGACAGGTAAGTTAACTCTCTCTGCCCGCTAAACTGTGTTCATTCATCCTTAGTTGTCAGGCCTTTCTTTAATATGTCATCAGTGTTTACAGTTCTGTCCTTTCAGAAGAGGATGGGAGAAAAGTTAGCAGAAAGTGATACTTTCTACTTGTTGGCTCCTCACTTCTATAAAACACTTTGAGGAATGTTATCTGAAATTCCGTCTGTACAATCTGCCTTCTTATTTGAAAAGTGTTGTTAAAGAGAAAGAGGTTTAGGTTTTTACCATGTATTTCATAGCTATGCAATTATAAAGCAAACACCAATTTAAAATTATATTGGGCATTTTTTTTGTAGCTTTTTTGATATAAAAACGTAAAGCTTTGCCTATGGCAGTGTCTATTGTGACATCATGGGAATGGGGTCAAGAAGTTGTCAGTTACTGGAAAGGTATGGCTCTGAAAGAGATTACAGTTGACCCCGCTCCTCCATAATGCAGTGTTCTCCCCAGAATTTTTTTTCCAGACGGGTGGCATGAAAAAGTAGCCGGGTGGCATAGAAAAATACCCGGGTGGGGTGAGATGAGACAATGGAAGGCCGGCACTTTTCTGCACAACTCTGCTTACAACAGAGGAGGAGGTGAGCCGATGACAGCCGGGTGCTCACCAAAACTAGCTGGGTGGGGCACCCGGCTAAAAGAGCCTGGGGAGAACACTGATAATGTCACATGCATCACTTCCAGGATCCTGAAATACCCCAGGATATCGGAAGGGGAGAGCGTACATGGCGTCCTGGCGCCAGGGGTTTTTGGTGCAGGGTGAGCTGATTGTCAGCTCACTCTGCAGCCGCACAAATTAAATACTACTCCCCCTCTCAGGGAGATGTAATGTGGGGTCCGGTAACCCCATATCCCCAAATTACCTCATGCTTGGGGCGCGGACTATAGCATTACTGCTATAGCTGTGCCAAGCTTCGGGCGCCAAAAGGCCCTGCTTAGGGGAGGGAGGCAGTGTGAGGGAACAGCAACAGGTCAGTGAAGCATACTCTGCAATGTTGACCACACACAGACAAATGTTGCCCATACATGGTACAATTAAAACATTAGATTTTCCCATTTATCCAACCAAAACGATCAAATAGAGTAAAAATAATCTTTTCCACCAAACGGAATAATTGATGAAATTTCTCTACTTGAAAAAAAACTAAAAAAAATTGTACCATGTACCAGCACCATAAGCCTTAGAAATTCATATTGCAAACTGTTTACATTATAACTTCAAGTGCACATTTTTTAAAAATATGTATAATAATTTCATTCCTGGGATCTGCAGTTATACAAACTACTGCAGTGAAAGTCCTGCACTTCTCTACATGAATAAAGCTGTGTCGCATAGTTCAGGTAGGGAAGTGGGGCGGTTTCAGCACCAGCTGGCTGTGAGTCATACATAAGATTTATGGTTTGGCAATGTCCTTTCAAACTATTTGATAAAAATATTTATGTCAGTGTTGCTCCAGCTCCAGGATTTATTGCTCTCTGTATTATTTTACATACCTCATCACAAGCATGTGTCATAGAGAGCGCTAGGCAGACGGAAAGAAAGTCAGATGTAACTTTATTTGTATTAGCATATGCAATTAGCACCTTGAGATCGTGTTGCGTAAATAAGAACACTCAGTATGTGAAAACAAAAGCACTACTTAGCAGTATGATATAACAGTGGCAACCACAGATTTCAGTCTGAGCTGTGCCAATAACATAATTATTATTAAGCATTTATACAGCGCTGACATCCTCTGCAGTGCTTTACAGAGTATATAGTCTTATCACTATCTGACCCTCAGAGATACTCACAATTTAATCCCTACCATGGTCGTATATGTCCATCATAGTCAAGGGCTAATTTAGGAGTAAGCCAATTAACTGATCTGTTTTCAGGATATGAGAAGAAACCGGACTGCCTGGAAGAAACCCAAGAAGACATGGGAGAGCATACAAACTCCAAGCAGATTCAGGGCTGCAAGGGGAGAGTGCTGTCGACTACGCCACCATGCTGCCATTATAAAAATTAAAAGTAAAAAGGGCCATACACTTATAGACAGCCACCCAGACTCCTAAAAAGATAGATTCCTCTATGATTGGAATCTGACGAGAGAGGGATCTATTCCTTCCACACACTGTACGTAGATATTCAGTAGATTTCAGAATTAAATCTATTGAATATCTATCAAATTGCAGCGGTGCACTGTTAGTCAAACATGATCTACCTAGTAACAGCTTAGTCATGACTGCTGACAACTTCCTGTAACCATGCATTTAATGCGAATTGTCACGCAAATAATGCCATTGCAAAGCATTATACGCAAATTGCGGCCGCTACGTGTAAAATATCTGAAAAAAATAAAGCAAGACCTTTTTTCGCATGCGAACGCTTATAAAAATTTGCATTAAATGCAAATGGCCCCTCCCCTTTCACTACCATTTGTTGCTGAACTAATGCAAATTTTCTATGCAAAAAATCTAATACAGAGCGCACAAGTGGAAACCTAGCCTTAGCCTGTTATCCACCATCCTGATTTTGGTCAGTGATCTCAACCAATATATTTCCAGTATGCTGGTACTTCTGACAACATCAATAATCTCTGGAAGTATATCCACATTGTAGTGTCTGTTGGTCTCCCTGTCTAGTGTCTACTGTGGAGTAATCCCAGGGGCCACAACCTGGTAGTCTCTAGCAACAAAGTCTACTAGAGGCTTTGAAGACCAGTGAGCACTTTGATTTTGAGCTTTAGTAGGGCCTGCATCTTTCACTGATGGTATTTAATCGTGTCTGCACAGCACCTGTAACAGTCTGATTGGCTGTCGCTGCCATACACGGACCCCTGAAAGGCCATTTTGGTCACGGTTCAGGGATGGTGTTCCAAATACTGGATTTCACTTGGAAAATGTGTGAATAAAGTGGGAACTGTAAATAGGGTGGGAAGGCAAAAATGAGGGCTGCCCATGGAATGGAAAGACACTGTTTTCATTTGCAAAACAGTGTACTAGTAAAATTAGTATTATTTTCTGTGAAGTGAATTTGCTGTACATGGAAGAGAGTAGCAGCTGTACGTGGAGTAGAGGAGCAGCTGTACATGGAAGAGAGGAGCTGCTGTATGTGGAAGAGAGGAGCAACTGTGGGAGAAAGGAGCAGCTGCATGTGGAAGAGAGTAGCAGCTGTACGTGGAATAGAGGAGCAGCTGTACATGGAAGAGAGGAGCTGCTGTATGTGGAAGAGAGGAGCAGCTGTGGGAGAGAGGAGCAGCTGTATGTGGAAGAGAGTAGCAGCTGTACGTGGAATAGAGGAGCAGCTGTGCATGGAAGAGAGGAGCTGCTGTATGTGGAAGAGAGGAGCAGCTGTAGGAGAGAGGAGCAGCTGTAGGAGAGAGGAGCAGCTGTATGTGGAAGAGAGGAGCAGCTGTACGTGGAATAGAGGAGCAGCTGTACGTGGAATAGAGGAGCAGCTGTACGTGGAAGAGAGGAGCAGCTGTATGTGGAAGAGAGGAGCAGCTGTGGGAGAGAGGAGCAGCTGTATGTGGAAGAGAGGAGCAGCTGTGGAAGAGAGGAGCAGCTGTATGTGGAAGAGAGGAGCAGCTGTACGTGGAATAGAGGAGCAGCTGTACGTGGAATAGAGGAGCAGCTGTACGTGGAAGAGAGGAGCAGCTGTATGTGGAAGAGAGGAGCAGCTGTGGGAGAGAGGAGCAGCTGTATGTGGAAGAGAGGAGCAGCTGTGGAAGAGAGGAGCAGCTGTATGTGGAAGAGAGGAGCAGCTGTATGTGGAAGAGAGGAGCAGCTGTATGTGGAAGAGAGGAGCAGCTGTGGGAGAGAGGAGCAGCTGTATGTGGAAGAGAGGAGCAGCTGTGGAAGAGAGGAGCAGCTGTATGTGGAAGAGAGGAGCAGCTGTATGTGGAAGAGAGGAGCAGCTGCATGTTGAAGAGAGAAGCAGATGGATGTGGAAGAGGGGAGCAGCTGTACATGAGAGATGGAAACAGCTGTACATGAAAAATGGAGCAGCTGTATGTGGAAGAGGGGAGAAGCTGTACAAGGAAGAGAATAGAAGTTGTACATGGAAGAGGGGAGCAGATGTACATGGAAGAGGAGAGCATATGTACATGGAAGAGGGGAGCAGATGTACATGGAAGAGAGGAGCAGCTGTACATTGAAGAGGGGAGCTGCTGTACATGGAAGAGGGAAGCAGCTGTACATGGAAGAGGGGAGAAGCTGTACATGAAAGAGAGGAGCAGCTTTACATGGAAGAGGGAAGCAGCTGTACATGGAAGAGGAGAGCAGATGTACATGGAAGAGAGGAGCAGCTGTACATGGAAGAGGGAAGCAGCTGTACATGGAAGAGGGGAGCAGCTGTACATGGAAGAGGGGAGCAGCTGTACATGAAAGAGGGGAGAAGCTGTACATGAAAGAGGGGAGCAGCTGTACATGGAAGAGGGGAGCAGCTGTACATGGAAGAGGGGAGAAGCTGTACATGAAAGAGGGGAGCAGCTGTACATGGAAGAGGGGAGCAGCTGTACATGGAAGAGGGGAGAAGCTGTACATGAAAGAGGGAAGCAGCTGTACATGGAAGAGGGGAGCAGCTGTACATGGAAGAGGGGAGAAGCTGTACATGAAAGAGGGAAGCAGCTGTACATGGAAGAGGGGAGAAGCTGTACATGAAAGAGGGGAGCAGCTGTACATGGAAGAGGGGAGCAGCTGTACATGGAAGAGGGGAGAAGCTGTACATGAAAGAGGGAAGCAGCTGTACATGGAAGAGGGGAGCAGCTGTACATGGAAGAGGGGAGCAGCTGTACATGGAAGAGGGGAGAAGCTGTACATGAAAGAGGGAAGCAGCTGTACATGGAAGAGGGGAGCAGCTGTACATGGAAGAGGGGAGCAGCTGTACATGAAAGAGGGGAGCAGCTGTACATGGAAGAGGGAAGCAGCTGTACCATTGAAGAGAAGAGACATTGTACATGGGAACAGCTGTACATGGAAAATGGAGTAACTGTACAAGGAAGGGGGGAGCAGCTGTATATGGAGAGGGGAGCAGCAAATGTAAAGGAGAGTGTTAGCACCAAACAGTTGGCCTAAAGCAGCAGAGAGTATGGATCTAGCCTTGGTAGTTGCACTTTCATTCTTTACCATCTGACTGCTTATTATGCCTGATAAGAATAAATTATCTTTTACAATAATGCGTAGTAAGATGTAATTCCAAGACTGACATTAGTTTTCGGATGAACGCTCTCATTTCTAGTTACATCCGTCAACCTTCCTCTTCACTTTTAGTACAGCTTCTGTAAAACAGATTTACACATTCCAGATCTTATTTTCTGTGTACTGCTATTGCTAGGCAAAGATATAATAACATGCAGATCAAATATAGCAAAGCTCCATAGCCTGCAAAGGACTGATGCATATCTGTACATTTATTAGTGCTGCCAATGTCTGGATTGAAATTCTAGAAGCATCAGCACATACATCATAATTAACACTTTTATAGCTCACGGCTTCTGCCTATGAAGCTATGCCATAGACTGAACAGACAGAAATTAGTTTCCAGAGAGAGGGGCAGAACACAAGGTGCTGTTATGTAGGTTATATGCGAAGTCCTTCACGACTAACTCACAATTAGTGATGATCGTAATCTACTAACTACGTTTCCGCAAAATTTTGTGTAAAATGTTGTAATTATGGCCACATAAAATTACTATTTTGAAATGCAATTGATGTTGCGTATTCCGTTGGTAATTTCATGTGATTTTTCAATGGCTCCTCATCCACTCCTACACCCCTCTCAGTTGGTGTTCCTCCATGGGCTTCAACTACCACATGTATGCTGATGACACCCAGATATACCTCCACACACCAGATCTCTCCTCCTCTACAATGGACAAAGTCTCCGCCTGCCTCACATCCATTTCCTCCTGGATGGCCGCCAGGTACCTGAAGCTTAATTTGGACAACCCCACACTGCTGCACCCCTCCCAGATCTGCACATCACTATCGAAAATACTACCATTCGCCCTACCTCCCAAGCCCGCTGTCTAAATGTTACCCTGGACTCTGAACTTTCCTTTACACCCCACATCCAAGGTATTGCTCGATCCTGCAACTTCCACCTCCGCAATATCTACAAGATCTGCTCCAACCTGTCCCCTGACACCACTAAACTGCTTATCCACGCCCTTGTCATCTCCCACCTAGACTACTGCAATTCTCTTTTGCCCGTACTGCCCCACTTCAATCGGTAATGAATGCAGCAGCCAGACTGATACATTCTTCCCATTGCAACGCCTCTACGACTCTGCTCTGTAAAGCCCTACACTGGCTCCCCATCAGCTTTAGGATCAATTTCAAAATCCTGTACTTGGCCTACAAATCAGTGCACAAGACCTGCCCGACCTACATCTCTGATATGGTCCACAGGCACATACCAGCCTGCCCCCTCCGATCCTCCAATGACCTGCACCTAGTCGCACCACGCATATTTCAGTCCCATGCACGATTGCAGGACTTCACCAGGGCTGCCCCCACTCTCTGGAACGCTCTCCCACCAGCCATCAGACTCGCCCCCACCTTTAACCTCCTTAGCGGTATGGACGCATTGTTACGTCCATTACCGCCGGAGGTCGCCGCTCAGGCCCCGCTGGGCCGATTTGAATAATTTTTTTTTAAACACGCAGCAAGCACTTTGCTTGCTGCGTGTCTCACCCGATCGCCGCCGCCGATCCGCCGCTACCCGCCGCGATGCAGGGCCCCCCCAGGCGAGACCCCGTGCGCTGCCTGGCCAATCAGTGCCAGGCAGCGCTGTGGGGTGGATCGGATTCCCCTTTGACGTCACGACGTCGATGACGTCGGTGACGTCATCCCGCCCCGTCGCCATGGCGATGGGGGAAGCCCTCCAAGAGATCCCGTTCTTTTTTTTTAAAAACGTATTTGTTGCCCCCTGGCGGATTTTAATAAACCGCCAGGGTGGTTAATACCTTCAAACAAGCTCTCAAGACTCACCTTTTCATGCTCGCATACCGCCCTACACCAGCACCATAATACGTTCTGTTATGCTGGGAATATATGGAGCGAACCGGCGGCTTGATTAGCTGCCGGATCGACTCACGCCGCATCCCGCTCGTCCCCACGGCTGCCCGGATCGATTCCCGCTCGTCCCCGTGGGCGCTTCCTTATCTTCCGTTCGATCCCCGCTATTGTCTGCCCGCGGGTATCGAGCGGGGAATATATCCGTGCGGTCATCGGACCTGTCGGATATTATCAATCGAGCCATCAGCGGCTCGATTGATAAGGAGCTAACGCTCCGTGTATTCCCAGCATTAGACACCCTCTCAACAGATGCACCTATTGTCTCCACCCCCACCCTTTAGATTGTAAGCCTCTGGCAGGGCCATCCTCCCAAGTGTTTCCAGCTTGATTATGCAGTCTTACTGTCAATCACCCCTCTTGTGGACTAGAACAGTCTCTATTTTGACATATGACACTGTATTGTTATCAAATCATTTGCATCATCTTGTCTTGTTGTGAGTTTCCTGTATGTCCTACCTTGTATGTTAACCTATTTATCTATTGTGCAGCGCTGCGTAATATGCTGGTGCTTTATAAATACAATAAATAATAATAATGTGATAACCTGTAATTTTGCACCAACTTTAGTGGTTAATCACACCTTAAAAAATAAAAGGTTAAAAAAAAAATGCAAAAAAAGCTAATGGGAATCGTAATAAAATAAAAAAATCCAGATATTTACCTTAGGAGAGGGAAGGCTCTGGGTTCCAATGAGCCTTCCCTCTCCTTTCCCGGTGCCCTCGGTGCAGCGCTGGCTCCCGTGGTTTGTATCCCCCTCTGTGGAGGACTTTGGAAGTCTTCGGGAGCCGAGTCCTCCCAAAGACAGGCGGCTCCATTCTGTGCACGCACGAGTTCGCAAGAGAGGGTGCTAGCAAAAAATGGTGCGGCCCGTCTTCAGGAGCACTCAGGCTACCGAAGACTTTCCGAAGTCGCCTTCGCCAGCGAAGCAAGCAATATTTGACCAAATTAGTCAAATACTGCTCCCGGGCACAGCGCTGCGCCGAGGGCACCGGGAGAGGCGGGGGAAGGCTCATTGGAACCCAGAGCCTTCCCTCTCCTTAGGTATTTATCTGGGGTTTTTTTTAAAGCATGGTACTCATTTACTTTAAACTAGGTAAAATTACATTTTGCTGTGGTGCACTTTAGCGGAACCTAAAGGGACACTAAGATCCCCAGTTTAACTTACCTGGGACTTTTTTCCAGCCCCCTGTAGTCGTCCTGGTCCCTCACTGTCATTCTTCTCCTCTCTCGTCAGCCACTGTGCTCCTCTGAAATCTGTCTGTCTTAGCCAGTCGCAGGCTACTGCTCATGTGGCCCTGTCACCTCCTTGCTTGCGCTTCCTTGACCGGGAGTGTTGGGCACATGTGCAGTTGTAATTTTTCCAAACTGCGCTAGCACAGAACGCTCCAGACTACAGGACGGCACAGCGGCTGAAGGGAGAAAAGCAAAATGATAAAATGATGCGTAATTGCCACATTATGGCTCCTGATTACATTTAGGAATTAAAATAATCCAATTCCAGTTTTTTTTTTCCAAAAATTTTGCATTATGATTTTGCCTTGTAACTGCAAAATACGATGCAAAATTATGATTATGTGTTTTTGCTTATCACTATTTGCAATACATTTTACTAATGTCTTTATGTTGAGAATGCCAAACCTAAAACATTTTGTTGCTCAAAAAGGCCTAAAAAGTAGCATGTATACTGTTAGTAAACAAAAAACAAACAAACAAAAAAAAAAAGTAAATGAAATATAGACTATGACATTGAGCATTCACAGCTCCATCTCCATTGCTTCTTCAGGACGTATTCAATGGCTTTTGGAATATTAACCATATTCAAACACAAATGTTTTTCCTAGGATCCCCTATTAATTGAAACCGCTAAAATAAAATCATTGCATGTTGTTGTAGTTGGCAATATCTTGAGTGAACGCTGCAAACAAGGCGGCTTTAACTAGATGCCAAACCTTGCAACTAGCTACCAATTTTTATGTAATCACTAGTATATGATATAATACAGATGTGTTGCCAGACTGGTGGAAGTGTAATCTTCATATCCAGTTTATTTAACCTTTTATTATCATCCACCTTCTTGTTATTTATACTATTTTCCAAGTCATTTGTTTTAAAGAGTTTTGAATAGAAGTCCTTGTTTGATGCACTGGCTTTGGTCTCTGGGTATAAGTAAGTCTTATTACAGTGCATGAAAGGGTACAATTTAAGCTTGATAGCTTAAACATAGTTTACAAGATGAATCAGTCAGAGATGCAACAGGAAAAAAAAAAAAGTCACAGATCACTTCATTTAAATGAGACACGGTTTTGATATTTTGTAAGTTATTTTTATGAAAAATTACAATTCCATTTCCATCTAGGTGAGATTTTCTACATTTTTTAGAGCACGGAAATGTAATTTGTGAAAACATGCGTCCAACATGCATTCCCGGACCGTACTGGTCCGGAACGCATGCAGTGTGAACATCAGACAGTGCACTCTATGCACTTTCTGATGTCCTGCGTGTTGGCCTCCTGTACACGTTGCCAAAATCCGGACGGCAACGTGTGCAGTGTGAACGGAGCTTTGATCATCAGAGTACTCAACCTTTTCTTAGCTCAACTATATAAAACCTTTAAAAGGTTGAGAATCTCGCCTAGACAAATGTAATTTTGGCAGACGTTCACCAGTTGTGGTTACAACTATACAAGAGTCATAAAATATAATAAACCTGCAATTCAAAAGCAATATATTAAAATGCTGTGCTAGTCTTTCTAATCGGTTTACAGTTTATAGCCTATAACGATGTAGGCATAATCAACAAGTTTGTAGATGTACATCAGATGTCCATATTATGTAACGGAAAGCACAGATCGGCAGTCTGGCAATTTTGGCATTTTCCAGAAAAGTTGGCTTGTGTAAGCGAAATTATTGCCTGAAGTGAGCTACTGTGGACTGCTCAATTGAAATGATCCTAATTTTAACATAAAAACAAATTATGCTGTGGCCTATGTGCATTTTGAACTTGGCCCTCAGTGCTGTACACAGTTGCTTTCACTGCCAGTGTAAAAAATGTTACATATTGTGTGAGAGTGATTTAATAAATTGTCATCTAGACAAGGATGGACTGGTCATTTTTTTTATTTAGACTTTATTTTTAATACTAAGATTAAATAAAAGAAAAAAAAAGTATTTATTTTTATTATTATTATTATTGATTTGTATAGTGGCAGTATATTGGTGGCTATGTACAGATAAATATTTTACAAGTTTTATAGACAGGTAGGTCAATGAATCAATTGATGAGTCAGTAAGTATTTGTAGTAATACCAAGATATAATAATAGGTGACAGTTTTGCTCATGCACGCTCACAGTCTAAAAAAATTTTTTTGTAATTTTTTTTGTTTTGGACAATATTACAATATTACATTTCAGAAATAAAATATACTGTACTTGTCATCCCCAGTACAGTGCTGCCTTAGATCGCAGCACTGTACAGTGCTATTAGATGGCGGTTTTTGCCATCTAACAGTCTCCTAGCGGCGATCTCCGCTAGGAGACTGATGACGGAGCGGAGCTCTGCCATTCATGCGGAGATGCACGCGCATTGGTGTACGCCATCTCCTGCAGAACCCCGCCCCAGGACTTGACGCCAATTGGCGTTAGGCGGTCCTGAGGCTGCCACCGCGTTCACGCCTGGTCATTGGGGGGTAATTAGATTCATTAAGATAGCTCCATAGAGAGCAATGAAGCCTAGTTGTAAGTCACCAAGTCTAGAAACCTTGCTCCTGTTATGTTTGAAACGTTACTTAATGGTAAAGCCATACATTTAACTAACATAGAAAAAGGGCGCTTTCAAATTTGGGCCCCAGGTGAAGCTGCTAGTAGAATATCGGCAATAATATTGCTATTCTACTATTGGGTGCTGGATAATACTGATAGTAGAATATAGTAGAATGTAATTTTACAGCTATTCTGCTATTGCTTTACCTAATCTTCCTTTGAGGAATGTTTGTTTCTGAGAATTTCGAAGCCAGTGAAAACAATACCTGGTCTCCCAGAATGCTCTAGGAGAAAATAACATAGCTATAGAGCTTAGGCTAAGCATTACTGGTAGGCCGGGGATCCATACAAATATGCAGTAATACATAGATATAGGAACTTTTCTAATGCTCATACCAGGAAAAGTACTGTAAAAGTGGGCATCTTGACTCATTGACTGCATTCTACCATATGTCGTTACAGTGCCTCTTTTAGATGGCAATATTTATAAAGGGGTGATCTAATTAATTGCAAGACTGGCAGTGTTTGATTGCCAACTGTAATTTCTCTATTCACTTGAATGAACCCTTAGATCACATAGGCCACTCTTAGCCAATTGCAATCTTGTCATAGTCGGGAAGCTGGATCCTCAGTTTTGCAGCCTCCAAATAATGCACCTCCAGCATGGCTGGAAGTGCATTACTCACAGGCCACAAATCCTTTTTAGGCTCTGGCTTTGTGGCTGTGGCAAGGCCATGATTGGTTCCCAAGCTCTCCAAAGATCCAGGGTATCAAAGATCACTAGGGAGTTGCAGATGAACACTCTTTAAAGCAGCAATTGACTTCAAAAGTGATAAATGGGTTTTTCCTAAAGCCCAAGAACTCTATTTACTGGCGCTACTCACTTCAGTACCAACACTTGTGTCACGCTTGAAGAAGCAGCTTGTATGAGTCTCGAAATGTGCATCACCACTATTATTAGAAAATCGCTTTCACTGACACTCGTGTCACACTAAAACCTCTGAAGAAGCAGCTTGCATGAGTCGTGAAATTTGCATCACTGCTATAATAAGATTGTGTTCACTGACAGGGCATATTTTTTATCTAAATTATTGTTTGCTTTATTGATACATGATTAAAAGTTATGTTTTAGGAGTACAATTTCTCCTTTCAAACCCCTATTTTGTTGTTTTATATTTGTATACGTACATGCACATTGCAGCCAATGAGGAATACATTATTATTATAAACAGTTTTTCTATTTCTTTATTTATTCTTTACTGTTTATCAGTTTAAGACAAGGCAAGACAAATAACATTTATATCGCGCTTTTCTCCTGGCAGACTCAAAGCACCAGAGCAGCAGCCACTAGGGCACGCTCTATAGGCAGTAGCAGTGTTAGAGAGACTTGCCAAAGGTCTCCTACTGAATAGGTGCTGGCTTACTGAACAGGCAGAGCCGAGATTTGAACCCAGGTCTCCTGTGTCAGCGGCAGAGCCCTTAACCATTACACCATCCAGCCACCCCTTAAATGTGAACAACACTATTTGATTATCATTGAATAGCGATTAGTGATAGCTGCTTGATAGATTTGATGATAGCCAATTATTGCCGTTAGATATCGGAAAAAAGGGTTCAGGGAAGGCAAGTGGACTCTCATAAAAGGTGAGATCATTTCTCATAATCACCGCCTTCCGTGTTCTCCCCAGAATTTTTTTCCAGCCGGGTGGCATGAAATAGTAGTCGGGTGGCATGAAAAAGTAGCCGGGTGGGGCAATATGAGAGAATGCAGGGCTAGTGCTTCTTTGCGCAACTCTGCTTGTAGCATAGGAGGAGGTGAGCCAATGACAGCCGGGTGCTCACCAAAACTAGCCGGGTGGAGCACCTGGCTAAAAGAGCATTGGGAGAACACTGGCCTTTATAAATACAGTAACAAGTATATATTGAAATATTTAAAGGAGTCATCAGGACAAATCTAGTAAAATGAGTGGTACTTACCGGGGACTTCCACTCATTTTACTAGATTTGCCCTGATGACTCCTTTAAGGAAAATAAATAACGCCATTAGCCATGACAAAGTTGGCGTACATCACATTAAGTATAAAGGTTTTCACAGATAATGTACAATGAAAAAGTATAACAGGAGGTCACGTTCTGATGACAAGGCACTAGATCATCATAGATAAAAAAGCAAGTTATGCCACACATGTGGTTATCCAAACCCCAAACCTCTTCATTGGGAGGTTAGTGAGATAGTCGCCACTGAGACCAAGGGGACCATACCTTGGGGAAGTAATCCTCACTTTTATTAAGGTGATGTTTTCCAGCAAGTACATTTCCTGTATCTTATTTTTAAAAGCATCAACGCTAATTGAGGGGGACTTCCATTCTTTGGCTATAAAGGCCTTGGTGGCATTGCAAAATTAGACCAGTAAAGCATTTTGATATTTATCAAGCAAAGGAGCTTTTCTATGGAAGAGGGCTACCCAAGGGGGTTCAGGGATAACTGAACCTCAAGAACTTTGGAGGCTAACAGGAAGCATTTCTCCAAAGACGCTGAAACGCTGAGCATCTCCACCAACAATGGGCCTGATCTGCTTCTGCCCCGCATCCCCTGAAACAGGTATTGAAAGGGGAACAGAGCCCTTATTTCTGTTGAAATAATGGCATTTTTTGGTTAACAATTGATTGTTACCTTTAAGAGGCCCCTCAACTATTACACTGCAAGATCTTTATTCAAAACACAAAGTTTTCTATACTCTAAAGTAGATTTTTTGTTTGTTTGTTACTATGCAGTGAGTATTATTTAGGAAGGCTCAATTCAAACTGTGCTAGTGTAGCTTAGTATCCATGTAGCACAGATATGCTGTTCCTCTCTAGCAGTCAATGGCAGTGCCACTGTTTTGGGAGCAGATTGGTTATGTTTGTTCACTTGTCTGTGAAAACTCAACAGACAAACCCAGAGACAGTGGAAATAAATAGGCAGGTATTCTTATCCGTTCTATATGTGTGATTCAGAATGTATTCTAGCCATAGGACTGAAATTATAGCTAAAGATGTACAAACTTTTGTGTTGTTATTCTACTTGGAGGGCAAAAATATGGATACAACGGGAATTGGACACGTTCCCCACTCCTGTCTCTACTTGCAAAACTGCACATTATTTTCGCTTTTATTTTTCGCTACAGAAATTATTATTTAATCTCCTCCTCTACTATTATTACTACCTTCTTATTAAGATTTACAGGTTTCTAAAATAATAATAGCTTTGCTTCAAGCCTTCAGGGTGATGTTTTGATTAAAGTGGGATGAAACTCAAATTCCATCTATGGCCGAAAGCATTAAACACAGCATACAACTAATAGCTAAGAACACAATATTGGTTTCCAAGTTATTGGAAGGCTTAATACTCAAACTTTTCAATTCACTTATAAGGCCATGCAATTTTCACTTCAGATTCTACTTCTGATTGAGAAAATGATCAGATCTGCGAAAAAAAATATATACAGCCTACTGATTTCGAGTGACCGATTCTGAGCTCAAAATCAAGGTGTTTCTCCATTGGAAGCAGATCGGAAATGCTGGAAAATATCTATCAACATACTGGCTGTTGTTCTGCGTATGCCCTTTTGATTTATTTTCTATCGATATCCAGTCGGAAAAATGATTTGAAATCTGATTAAAATTACTTAATTACAAATCAATCTTATAATTTGTCCTTAATCTAGCTATGTTTATAGTTAGCTTCAGTGAAATGTTTAATATGGATCTATAGTACCCTGCAAGCCCATGGTGATCCAGAACTTCTAGGAGTGTGTAAGGGGGCTACAGTGGACCAAAAAGCCCTCTTTTTAAAACACTCTGGAAAACAAAAGTTTGCCTTCTTAAAGGAAACCAGAGACAAATTATAGTTAAAATTTTATACATACCTGGGGCTTCCTCCAGCCCCTTCTGCACGGATCCCTTCCATGCCACCTTCCTCAGCCTTCTCCAGCTCTGGTACCGGGTCCCAAAACTTCGGCCAGTCTGAGCATGCGCAGTACGCTCTCTCCGGTGAAGAATAGTATTGCACCTGCCCATTACTAGTCTCCGCTGGCGAGAGACTGCACATGCTCAGACTGGCCGTGACTGGGTCCCAGTACCGGAGCTTGAGAAGGCTGAGGATGGCGGCGTGGGAGCAATCCGTGCAGATAGGGCTGGAGGAAGCCCGAGGTATGTATAAAACAGAAAGTATTTGCAGTTATTCAGGTTGGAGTGGGCTCTGAGATGTCTCCAAGGACATCACTGCAGAATATGCAAATTATCAATTATTGTCCCTGTAAGCTACAGCTCATTGATAAACACAGGGTGTTAACAAGATGTCTGCTTCCATTAAAGCAGGAAGTAGACACACTGACGATTTATGGCAGGATTTGAATCAGCTGTAACAAAGATTTCTTTTAAAGATTCTTATGCTGTTGCTTATCTTTTAGAGCAGAGAGAAAGTTCTGAGTTCAGGTCCACTTTAAATACAGGGATGGAGGGGAGTGAGGGGGTCCCAATAGGTTTTCCCAGTATGGAACCCAGAAATGTCTGATGACCGCCCTCGCTCTAAGAACACGAGTCTGTTTTTTAAAACTACAAATATAGGCATTTTAATGATTGACAGCCGGGGTCGTGTTAAAATCTTGGTCAGATTGATAGCGAATAGATGGCTGCAGATAGATGTCAAATGATCAGACTGAAATATCATTGGGCACCCTTACCACCGTTCAGAATATTTTTCCTCTTTCCTTATTCATGGGGCCTGATTTATTAAGCCCCAGAAAAGACTAGTGTGATCCTACTCTTGACATTGCCAGTCAATCGTCGTGGGCACTTGTATTGCTGCAAATCACATTAATAAACAAGGCCGACAAAGCAAGCGCTCACCATCATGGGCTGCAACTGAATGACTCATCACCTCATATGCACCGCTTATATAGCTCAAATACACACTCAGCAATCAGACAGATGCAAAACATATGCATAACTAAATACTTACCATGCAAAACAGGATAGCACAATGGGTGCTGCTAGCCTGGTAGTTACAGAATTATGGAAACAAAGTAAAGGTAGAAGGCTGCGCATCCCTGACCCAATACTGTACAACTGAATGGTTAATCGCTGTGGCGCACACCGCCCCCCCTGGACTGAAATGTACGCCCGCATCCAAACAATGCAATACTGGTCTATGGAGACATTTTAGCTTCCATCATAGTTTTGCATGCAAAAATATAATATACTGGACATCTGCACCAACGTTGAGGTAAATCTCCAGAGCAGATGTCCTAACACTAACCTAAGTTAAAAGCAAATGTCTTTACCCTGGGAGCAGCTACGCTAAAATGTGTAACTTACATTCAATACAGACAGCAGAAAACAATGCAAGCGCTCAAGCTAAAATTTCTCCATAGACCAGTATTGCATTGTTTGGATGCGGGCGTACATTTCAGTCCAGGGGGGGGCGGTGTGCGCCACAGCGATTAACCATTCAGTTGTACAGTATTTGGTCAGGGATGCGCAGCCTTCTACCTTTACTTTGTTAATATACAAGGCTGTTGGCCTAAATATCAGATTTCTCGCTTATGCTCATTTATATACAGTACCTTAAATATAAATAAAAATTGCTTATTTGTGTGTAATTGTGTATGAACATTACTCATCCTCCCCAGAAAAGTGTTTCATTCCATAAGCCTCATCTTATTACGCTTAATTACCAGTAAAATTAGTATCTACCTCTTTCCACTGAAATGAATAGGAGCCTGTTCTCGATTCGGCAGTGATGCATGCATTGCCAGCATCCGCACAACACTCTGTTTATTTAATGGAATGGAGTCTATAACCTCTGTCAACAAAATTTACACATATGCATTAGAAACTATTTAAAACATTGTTTTTAAAAATGTCACACAGAAAAAAAGTGCTGATGTTTAAAGGGGATGATAATTCTAAAGCATGTAATGATTATGTATTGCCATTAAAAACAATAAATGACATAAAATAAGAGAAGAAAATGTAATCGCATTATGGGAGTAAAATGGTTGCTCAAAAAAAAACCCCTTAAAGTTAACTTAAAGAGTAACTGTTAGGCATAACATACACAATAAGTTCTCTACTGCAGGCTGATAGAGCAGTGAAACCAGGAAATTTAAAAGTTTAAAATCATTCTTACTTTTTTTTTTCTTGTAGATTTCTCTCCCCATGCCCCCAGGGTTTAAAACGGTACGCACTTCCGCAGAAGAGAAGTGACAGGCATGCTGAATCAGCCTGATTGGCTGAAGCCTCTGTCACTCATCTCTCTGCGCTGCTATTGGCCAAACTGGTCTCTCCTTGTCTGCGCTGATCGAAGCAGCTGTTAAGAGAGCATGTCACTGCCCTCTGCCCCCCTCCTCCAGTGGCATGTCCGCACCTTCCCCCCTGCCGTTTTGCCGCCCGCCGCCGCTGCATTCTCCCTCTTCCCCGCACTGAACTTTGGGGAAGGATAAAGGCGGCGCACACAGACTCCCAGAATAATGATTCCAGGCACTGCAGTATCCTTCTATACTCTCTGCACTAGAGCAGATAATAGATGGGAATGAGAGCGCTTGGATCCATTATTAGGTGAGTCTTTGGCTGCTGCATTTATTCCTCCCCGCTGTGCACAGAGTCAGTGCAGGGAGAAGGGGGTGGCGGGGGGGGGGGGGGTAGAAGGATCTAGCCGGACACAAGATGGCCCCTGCCAGCAACAGGAGCCTTCTAATATTTACATATATAAATCACAGAAATCAAAACTTGGACACTACAATACATCTGTTATGTAAGTAGAGCATGTATTTATCTACTTACATATGTGTTTTTTGGGGGAGGGCATTTTATAGCTAATAGTTTCTCTTTAAGTAAAAATTATTTTCTATGATTTTAAGAATCACATGTTAAAGGAAGACCTAGAGTAAAAAAATATCCCATTTACTTACCTGGGGCTTCTTCCAGCTTCCTGAAGACTTCCTGGTGCCTCGCAGTCATCCCCCATGCAGCCATTCCTCTGCTGTCTCTCACTTCTTAATTGTTATCAACTTCCTTCTGTAAGCCTCATCTTCCCTGGGTCAGAGGTAGAGTTTGTCTGCAGATCATCAGTTGCGTCTTCCAAGATGACAACCACGTCCCATTCTCTTTCGGTTGTAGGTACCATGGGGATGTAAAGCGAGAGGCTTTGACTGACTTTGGCCACTGTCATCATACCTAAAAAAGTGACAGGAAGTGGTGGTGCAGAAGACACTAAAGACGCTGGGACAAGAGGCAAACGCAGCACAGTGGTGCCAGCCGGCAGGAAGGGACTTGCAAAGTAAAGAAGAGGCACACCTGGAACAAGTGGGAGCCCCACTAAGGAGGTAAGTATCTGCTTTTCTCCACACAAGTTACTTTTTGTGATAGACTCTTTTATGTGCATAATATATTGTTGCTTATAAATAAAACATAATGATATTGAATTGACTGCTTTCTCTGATGATGCAAAGCACTCATAAAGCTCAAGCATGTTGGCCATGAGACATAGGACTTCCACTTTGGCCTAGAGAAAAGAAAATGTGATATCTGTCTTTTATTTTTAGCAAGGAAAAGGAAATGTTTGGCATTACTGACATATGCATTAGTGGCTCATGTGACTTGCTAGTTTGGTGAATGGTCTACTTAAAACCATTAGCCCATCTAATGCCAGTACGTAAGTTTTGTACATGCATACAGGTGAAACTCGAAAAATTAGGATATCATAAAGAAGTTTATTTCAGTAATTCAACGTAAAAGGTGAAACTAATATATGAAATAGGAACCATTTGCATATGTTTTGGATTAATTAGCTGATTAGAGTCTGACACTTTGATCCTAAAATATTCAACATTTTCAAAATATTCTAATGGTCTGAGATTTAGATTTTGGTGTTTTCCCAAGAAGTAAGCCATAATCATCAAAATTATAACAATTGAAGGCTTGATATACCTCGCTTCGCATGTAATGAGTCGATTTCATATATTAGTTTAACCTTTTAAGTTGAACTACTGAAATAAATGGACTTTTGCATGATATTCTAATTTTTCGAGCTTCACATGTAGATCAACTATGGGGGTGGGGGGTAGATGGAGTTTTGAAGGGGGCAAGGGGAGGGAGGATTGGAGATCAGGTACCAGGGTGTTACATCTGGTTAGCTTGCTAATTGTTGCCCCTGGTGATGGGCAGAAAGAACGTGAATATAATGTAGTCGGACAAGTGGTTAAAAAAAAATAGGGCCCTTTTCCACTGACCATGTTTTGATGGGAAAAGTGGATTACTAAAATACCCGGATTATTTTTGTAATTGTGGTCATTCCTACTGATGTTTGATTTTTACCCATGCACATTTTCCCGTGTTTGTGTAATGGGTGTACAAGAAAGCCATGGCGCTGCGTGAATTGCAATTTTTGCAATTTTCCTGTGTTTTTTTCTTTTTTACTGAATAGGATAGTTGGAAAATCGCACAACATGGGAAGAAACAATCACTCAAAGATCTCACTGCAACACAGGGGAAAGTGAGATCTGTAAAAGAGTTTACAGTGAAACTGGGCCCAAAGAGCATGTAAGAGAAAGCAGACAGCAGGCCAGTACCTACAGTCACATGTTATGTGGGTAGATAGGTTTAATTTACAAAGTATATATTTTTTTAGGTTAAATATCAGTCTGATGAAAATTGCCATTGTCTTACCTACAGGTTGAAGTGTAGTTCCCAAGCAGGGAAACAGCTGTTCTCTGTGAGTGAGGTGCCCAACTACTAACTTGCCTCTTGTGGGACATACAAAAGCAGTTCCCATGAGACTGGTATTTAGCTTAAAAAAAAATCTCTGCATCAAAAATATACTTAGCCTATACTTAGCTTCATGACAATTCCTGGTAACATGAATGAACCCAACCACAGCTGTGATTTTGTGTGCACTAAGCAGAATATGCTTTAAAGGACCACTATCGCGCAACATTTTAAAATTTAATGGGGAACTGAAGAGAGAGGTATATGGAGGCTGCCATGTTTATTTCCTTTTAATCAATACCAGTTGCCTGGCAGCCCTGCTGATCCTTTGCCTTTTATACTATTAGCCATAGCCCCTGAACAAGCATGCAGCTGATCAGGTGTTTCAGACTTTAAAGTCACATCTGACAAGACTAGCTGCATGCTTGTTTCTGGTGTTATTCAGATACTACTGCAGAGAAATAGACCAGCAGGGCTGCCAGGCAACTGGTATTGATTAAAAGGAAATAAATATGGCAGCCTCCGTATAACTTTTACTTCAGTTCCCCTTTAAAAGACTTGAGTACACATACTTATAAGAAGTACATTTCTCCAAGAAAAAAATGCACTATAAAGTACTTTTTTCCCTATGTTGCTGTCACTTACAGTAGGTAGCAAAAATCTGACAGGCAGGTTTTGACTAGTCCATCTTCTCATGGGGGCTTATCCGTATTCTTTAGAAAAGCGCTCCCTGCTTACACACTATTTTGGCAGTGTTTTTTTTAACTAAAGAACACCTTGAGAATCCCCCATGAGGAAATAGATTAGTCTTAGTCTCAGAATTTTACAAACTATTGTAAAGTTGCTCATACATGTTACAATCAGTTAAAATTTCTTGTTTATTTGAACAAAAGGATTTGATCAATAAACGATCGATTATTCAATTTTTTGAAAAAAATCTGATCAGATGTGTTGGAAAAATCATGTTGGTTGCTTGGAAAATTGAATGGTGCATGATAGATTTGATAAAATAATCTAATAGAGCAGAAACCTGTAAAATTGAATCGTGTATGGCCACATTAAAGGAGTCACCAGGGAAAAATAAAAAAAATCAGCCTTCCTGGGGCAGCCGACTGTCCTATGCTGGCTGCCCGCTCTCCGCCACCGTCCCGGGCTCCCCGCACGCTGTTCAGGCCGACCTCAAGGTCGTGCTTACTGTGGTTGGGTGAAGCGCTGCTGTCAATCATGGCCCCCTGGTCCACGGCGCACTGTGCAGGCGCAGAACTACTGTGCCTGCGCAGTGCGCCGTGGACCACATGGCCATGAGTGACAGCGGCGCTTCACGCAGCTGCAGTAAAGACGACCTCGAGTGGAGCGGTCGGCGTTGGACAGTCGGCTGCAAGGAGCTGGAAAAAGCCCCAGGGAGGCTGATTTTTTTTTTCCCTGATGACTCCCTTAAGGGATAGAACACAGAAATGTATGGTGGAATGAATGTACATTTCATACATATGCATGAACAAGCATTTTAAAATTTACAATTTTTCGCAACAATAGTCCTTAAAAGCAGTGCTTCCCAACTCTGTACTCGAGTCCCACCAATAGTGCATGTTTTGTGGAAATCCACAGAGATAGTTAATCAGCTCTGCTGAGACACTAATCCCACCTGTGATTGAGTGTGGTTTTCTGCAAAACATGTACTGTTGGTGGGCCTTGAGGACAGGGTTGGGGAACTGTGCTTTAACCAGTTAATGGCAATCCGACTTATTAAAACATCCTGTTTGAGCCTGTTAACAGCAACAGGCTCAAACAGGATGTTTGAGACACCGTGTTCAGTGATTGGGGAAGAGGACTGTGCGCTCCTCTACCCAATCACAATTCCTGGAATGAATGGACATGGCAGATGAATGGACATGACCCCGACCAGGGGCCATGTCCATTCATAACACAGGATGCAGTCAGAGGAAATAAAATGCAAAAAGTGAACACTTCCTACAGAACAGGAGTGTTTGCAGTGCTATCTAGTGGCCAAAAAGTAAAATTACACATACAGACATATATACACATGCACTTATAATTAAATATTAATAAATTGAATAACTTATATTTCCAAAGAAAATCCCTGAACTATTGACCTTTTTCTATCTCCCTCAGAAGTTGTATTCTTTCAGGAAAACGTTTATGGCTGTATTTGGCTTATCTGTGATGTTTACGATATTCCCAACAAGGTACTGACAAGACAGAAACTGTCACTTCCATGCCTAGAAATTAACTCTTTCAGGCAGCAAAATAAAACAAGTGAAACAGCCTGATTATTAATATGTTTTGCACTGTACATACACATGTTTATCTCATCATGTCACATGTCGCTTCGGGAAGGTAGGAGATGCTGTGTTAGCTTTTTGACTCGACTGGTTTACTTTAATGTTCTCAGCAGCAAAATGATAATAAAAACAACCTGTGTATTAATGACTGGAAAAGCTGAAAGACATGACCTCTTATCACTTCTGACCAAAGGATGGGCCATGCATCTCTATCTGGTAAATCTAGCTCTGCAGAAAATATGCTGCTTCATTTGCCCTGACAATTGATAAATCCGCTCTGAAAGAGAATCATCTTTCCAAACAATAAGCTCCTTATTTTCCAATATCTGCAAAATGTAATACATGCTTCAGCTTGGCTCTGGTATGCCAGCTACAGCTCGGATACTGAAGAGACCGGATTAATGACATGGAAGAGATAAAACAAATACATACTGAAGCCAGTGTGATATTGTGAAAATGAAATAGAATTCTATCCATAATATCATTATGAATCCCTGCATATTTTAAATGTTATCTGCTGGACTCCATTGTTTGCTGTTTCATATCCTTTTACTTGAACACTAGGCAATTATCAATACATTTTAACAGGCAGCCTATGTGACTGCTCAATACATCTAAAGCCTGCTACACACATCCAATTTTAATTGGCTAATGATTGGCCAATTTTACTACTTCCATGTAGTATGAGAGCTTTCCTACACAATCTGTCCATAGCGTTTTAAATCTGTTGGTACTCAAACTACATGGAGATGGTAAAATTTGTCAGTGGTTGACTATTAAAAATTGGATATGTGTAGACATCTTTAAAGGAAGAGTCTTTGATTGAAGTCCAGTCATACCATGTAAAAGTTTATTAAGCATTGTCAAAATTCTTTTTTTTTTTTTTTTTTGCGTTAGACGTTGCAGCTGCAAATCCTGTTTTACATTTTAATAACATGACTTAAAGCAACCAAAAATTTTCCAGCCGGTTATGGGGGCAGGGCTTGTCTGCTCCTTGGCTCAGCAGAATCAAGCTTTTGCGATTGTAAAGGGGTGGGGCACAGACAAAGCTGTCGGGGGTCATCAGAGACTGCAGTTGGGGAAGTCTGTGCAACAGAAAATGGCTACTATAGCAGCTCTGACCAGATTCTGTAAAATATTTATTGTAAGTCCAGTTGCTTAAAGTGTACCCGAGGTGACATGTGACATGATGAGATAAACATGTGTATGTACAGTACTAAACATATTAATAACCAGGGTGTTTTACTTGTTTTATTTTGTTGCCTGAAATTAGTTAATTTTTAAGGCTGGAAATGACAGCTTCTGTCTTGTCAGAACCTTGTCAGGAATATAGTAAACATCACTGATAAGCAAATTACCACCATAAAAGTTTTTTTGTGGCAAAATACATTTTCTACATATTTCTGAGAGCAGATGGAAAGAGAAAGGGTCAATATAGTTCATGTATTTTCATTTAGGGACACCTAATAGACTGCAACTGAGCAGAGACAACAAAACATTCAATATACTTGCTAAATGTTTAAATATAAAAAAAAAATCCTGGGATGTTTTAAAAAGTCATTTTTAGGAGTAGGAGGTTAAATATAATTGTTTATCTCATCAGTTTATTTTCACCTGGGTTCACTTTAAACCATGGGAGGCCGGGGGGGGGGGGGGTGTTAGCTACTTAGCAAATTAATGAAACCAGTGGCGTAGCTACAGAGCTGTGGACCCCGATGCAAGTTTTACAATGGGGCCCCCCAAGCACTCTATACATAACAATTGATACAGCGCCCCAAAACCTGCCAATGGCAACTACAGTGTCAGAGGTGCAAGAAGGGGATGGGAAACAGCTTGTTAATGTTTACCACTATTCAAAGTCTCTATAGAAGTGAATGTTATGAGCACAGGACCAATAGAGAGCTAATACTAAAATTGAGGGAGGGCCCCTCTGGCTCAAGGGCCCTGATGCGGTCGCTACCTCTGCACCCCCTATTGCTACGCCCCTGAATGAAACTTGGAAAACCTCTGCACCTGAAATCAGGGTTTAGCTATCATTAGTTGCTTCACAACTCTTATGTACACACGCTGGATTTAATGTGGCTGTGGTGGCTGATAAAGACCCATCCATGTATGTTCTCATTTATGATATGTGGTGTTAATGCATTGATAGATTTGATACTGTATGTCAGAAAAATGGGATTATATATTTTCTAAACACAGTTAGATTTCTTGTATCTTTATGTATTGCACAGACTATTGAATGTGATAATTGCATGTATCTTTAGGTAGATCTCTAGATTTGAGTCAACTGTACTGAAAAAAGTTAAACTAGGATAATACAGAAGGCAAGAGACAAGTCATAAGTGTAATTACTATCAATGGCTGACATCACTTACCAGATAACTTCACTCTGTGTGAGAGAATGCACTGATTCTGTCAGCAGTATTTTGCAAGTGATATAGCATGTTGGTGCGGGGTCATCAGGCCATCAGTCTGAACTGTGAACAGCATGACTCGTTATGGCATCATCAACCACAATTTCTTCTAAAATGATGCTATGCATAGACTCTCTGAATTCTCACTTTGTAAGTTGTTAGCCCGCTGGTTGCAAAAGTGATGCTATGGCTTTACTGTTTAGTTAGTGCTCTGTTACATGCATGCAATGTCTTTATGCAGTTAGGCCTCTTTTAGATGGGAAGCTGACAGGCAGTGAATTTACCACATTAGCTGCTTTCCTGCACCAGCTTGGCACTTGTTAGCACTTGGTACCGGCTGTGGACAGACAGCTCCCCGATGGAGTCACAGAGGCGACATGTTGCGACTTTCTCCCTAAGGTACAGTGATGTGAAAAACTATCGGTCCCTTCTTGATTTCTTATTCTTTTGCATGTTTGTCACACTTAAAGAGAACCCGAGGTGGGTTTGAAGAATATTATCTGCATAAAGAGGCTGGATCAGCCTATACAGCCCAGCCTCTGTTGCTATCCCAAACCCCCCTAAGGTCCTCCTGCACTCTGCAATCCCTCATAAATCACAGCCACACTGCTGACAAACAGCTTGTCAGAGCTGGCTGTGTTTATCTCTATAGTGTCAGTCTGCTGCTCTCCCCGCCTCCTGCAGAACTCCAGGCCCCGCCTGCATCCCTTCCCTCCCTGCTGATTGGAGGGAAGGGATGGGGGCAGGGACTGGAGCTATGCAGGAGGCGGGGGAGCAGCTGAGACTGACACTACAGATGTAAACACAGCCTCACAGCACGGCTGTGATGTATGAGGGATTGCAGAGTGCAGGGGCACCTTAGTGGGGTTTGGGATAGCAACAGAGGCTGGGCTGTATAGGCAGATCCAGCCTCTGTATGCAGATAACATTCTTTAAACACACCTCGGGTTCTCTTTAAATGTTTCTGCTCATCAAAAACCGTTAACTATTAGTCAAAGATAACATAATTGAACACAAAATGCAGTTTTAAATGATGGTATTTATTATTTAGTGAGAAAAAAAATTCCAAATCTACATGGCCCTGTGTGAAAAAGTGATTGCCCCCCTTGTTAAAAAATAACTTAACTGCGGTTTATCACACCTGAGTTCAATTTCTGTAGTCACCCCCCAGACCTGATTACTGCCACACCTGTTTCAATCAAGAAATCACTTAAAGGAAATCACTTAAAGGAGCTATCTGACACAGAGAAGTAGACCAAAAGCACCTCAAAAGCTAGACATCATGCCAAGATCCAAAGAAATTCAGGAACAAATGAGAACAAAAGTAATTGAGATCTATCAGTCTGGTAAAGGTTATAAAGCCATTTCTAAAGCTGTGGGACTCCAGCGAACCACAGTGAGAGCCATTATCCACAAATGGCAAAAACATTGAACAGTGATGAACCTCCCCAGGAGTGGCCGGCCGACCAAAATTACCCCAAGAGCGCAGAGAAAACTAATTCGAGAGGCCACAAAAGACGCCAGGACAACATCTAAAGAACTGCAGGCCTCACTTGCCTCAATTAAGGTCAGGGTTTACGACTCCACCATAAGAAAGAGACTGGGCAAAAACAGCCTGCATGGCAGACATCCAAGGCGCAAACCACTTTTAAGCAAAAAGAACATTAAGGCTCGTCTCAATTTTGCTAAAAAACATCTCAATGATTGTCAAGACTTTTGAGAAAATACCTTGTGGACCGACGAGACAAAAGTTGAACTTTTGGGAAGGTGCGTGTCCCGTTACATCTGGCGTAGAAGTAACACAGCATTTCAGCAAAAGAACATCATACCAACCGTAAAATATGGTGGTGGTAGTGTGATGGTCTGGGGTTGTTTTGCTGCTTCAGGACCTGGAAGGCTTGCTGTGATAGATGGAAACATGAATTCTACTGTCTACCAAAAAATCCTGAAGGAGAATGTCCGGCCATCTGTTCGTCAACTCAAGCTGAAGCGATCTTGGGTGCTGCAGCAGGACAATGACCCAAAACACACCAGCAAATCCACCTCTGAATGGCTGAAGAAAAACAAAATGAAGACTTTGGAGTGGCCTAGTCAAAGCCCTGACCTGAATCCTATTGAGATGTTGTGGCATGACCTTAAAAAGGCGGTTCGTGCTAGAAAACCCTCAAATAAAGCTGAATTACAACAATTCTGCAAAGATGAGTGGGCCAAAATTCCTCCAGCGCTGTAAAAGACTTGTTGCAAGTTATCGCAAATGCTTGATTGCAGTTATTACTGCTAAGGGTGGCCCAACCAGTTATTAGGTTCAGGGGGCAATTTCTTTTTCACACAGGTCCATGTAGGTTTTGAGTTTTGTTTCTCACTAAATAATAAAAAGCATCATTTAAAACTACATTTTGTGTTCAATTAGGTTATCTTTGACTAATAGTTAACGGTTGTTGATGAGCAGAAACATTTAAGTGTGACAAACATGCAAAAGAATAAGAAATCAGGAAGGGGCAAATAGTTTTTCACATCACTGTAATACCACTGTGTGTCAAGCGCCGACACACATGGTGTTACAACTGCTGCTACTTGGCTGTAGTTTCATTGCATCAGAATGTCGCACGTGGGCGGCAGATGGGATGCTGAACTGCTTGACAAGTGCTCAGTTCAGCAATGCATCTGAAAGAGGCCTTAAAGAGGACCTAAACTTATGCATAGAGGAGAAGGAAAACACAGAAATACTAACCCTGTTTGCTTTTAGAGATAACAGGCTTTCTAATTCTCCCTTACCTGGAAGTAATAAGTCACTGTAATTTGAGCTGTCGCCTCTGACTGATCTGTGCCAAGGTGTTGCCTTGCCATTCAGAGAGGCTATATGTAAACACAGGAGGTTTAACCCTGTATGTCCTCTCAGAAAACCATTAAATAACTACACTGAAGCATCTCTGAGGAGATCTAAAAGCTGTAACAAAAAAAAATGGTTTTCTGTAAAGGATATTATGCTGTTGCTCCTCTTTTACAGCAGTGAAGTTCTGGGTTTAGATCAGCTTTAAACATTCAGTCTGCAGAAAGAGAACAATAACTAGAAAGCAGAAGATTCTGAAAGAAAAAAAGAGACCTGAGGTAGCTACCATATTTCTGCCACGGCAGGGTCACTTCTTAAAAGGACTCCGAGTACCTCTCATTGGTATGCCTTTAAGCCAGACGACTTCCAACAAAGTCGTGCCTTGGAAGGAGCCTCTTGCAATGGCCATGTGTGTCACTTCCTCTTCCTGCTTCATTCAGTGATGCATTCTCTAACAGAGAAGACAGGAGTAACCGGAAGTTATAACATAGCCAAGATGGCAGCCGCGATTTGAAATTGAACGAAAACTATTTGGTGTAGAATGGCGATTCATGCATCAAATGAAAGAGGAGAGCACAAGAAAGTTATGCATCTCTAAGTACTTTGTAGTACTGGTCGGAGTCTCTTTAAAGGCATGCCCATGAGAGGTGCTCGGAGTCCCTTTAAGACTTATGAATATTATAAATATACAATGTTTTGTAAAAAAATGTTGGCCACTTATAACCAGTTTTCAATAAATAGCAAAAACCCTGATTACATACTGTATATATACTATACCGGTATATGTATGTATTCCTAGACAATCAGATTATTCATGATTAGACATCATGTGGTTAAGGTGGTTTGAGTAGACGAAGGGAAAAAACAGGGCTTGGCTCGTGTTCCATGAAGGATGTTATTCTTACTGCAGAAGTTAGACTTCTCTTCATATCGCAGTTAGTGATCTGGTTGGGGCAGGACTATGGAGATTGCTGCAAGCAATTTTGCTTATGCTTTATACATTGGAGTTTTTGGCACAAGTGCAAGTACAGGAAACTCCCTAATCTGCGTCCCTTTTGGTTGAAATTCGATTTGCTTCCCTCACCGCTTACGCACTGCTACTCTGTAGAGTTAAGATTTCTTAGCATCCTTTAAGAACACTCTGTCCGCATTATATCTTTCTGCAAGGGATTTCATCTATCAGAGCAATAGTAAGTAAAGTTTTATGTGTCAGTGTTTTGTAAGCCCACATCAGTTTCCATAGCCAAGTGTGCAGCGCCATCTGGTAAAGCCACCATGTCATCGGTAATGTGGGGAACGTATGCTGCTGAACTGAAAGAACACAATCATCTGCGGAACCATAAAGACACAACTGGTTCTCACAAGAAATTCTTCACAGCATGTGCTGACATGGAACAAATGTCATTTTATAAGCCAATTATAGGCGGTTTCTCTCACATAGTACAGCAGCCGGGCGAGCTACTGAGCTTCACTAAGATAAGCCTGTAGACGAAGGATATAAAGCATATGAAATGAGTCTGTAATGACAGGAACCGTATGCTATAGTGATCATTGGAGGCGACATTCTGCTTCTAGAATTACAAAGATGAATTACTTCATTCACCGTTGCTGTAGATGTGTGAAATGTTCAACTTCTAAATCTAGACTTAGAGCTGAATGGAACGCATACGGCTGATATTCAGTAATGAGCAACTAGGAATGTATGAGATTATGGTTACTCTATTCTCATGCTGTAAATGCTAAATAAACTGGTGCGGCACTTGCTGCTAATAATGCCCAATGATAAGGAGTACTTCCACTACTACTACTCTTACCACTTTTGTCTTTCTGCTGCTAATTTCTAACCATGCCACTGCTCCTACCACTGCAAATACTTTTCATGCTGTTGCCAACCATGCTACTTCTACAGCAAAGTGAAGGTTCCCAGCTGCAATCCCCTCTTCTGACATGAGGTGCATATGACGATCAGGGCAATGGGCAGGACAATCATATGTAGAACCATAAAGATCGGTACACTAGATTCAAAAATACGAATCTCCTTGCTTGTAGGTAGATATCCATAAAGTGTAACACATCATCAACAAGTACCAGCTAATGGCCATAATTTAATATATACAGTAGAATCTCCTTATAGTAAACTCAGAGGGACTAGGAAAAGTAGTTTACTATATCAGAAGTTTACTATATCAGAATTGGCCATACATTGTATATTTATACAGACGCATTTGCAGGGACCTGAGGACAGAGTTTACTACGGTATTTCCAGAGGTTTACTATATCAGAGTTTAGTATAACGAGATTCTACTGTGCAACTTTGGACTATGGATTCTAGCCCTCTACTAGGAGGCATTTGATGGACTGTGGGAGTCTCACCTGTTACACTTTATGGATCTCTACTGCAATAAAAGCAAGGAGATTTGTATTTTTGAATGGAGTGTGCCGATCTTTATGGTTTTACAAACAATGCTACTTCTACGCATGTTGCTGCTGCTAATGCTACTGATACTGCCAACAGGATTAGTACAGCTCATTCTACTAGGTCTGCTGCTAATGCAGTGTTTTAACTTCAAAACATTATGGTTCATGTTAGAGAGAAAGTACCGTATTAGCGTTTGTTAATACTAGTCTTTGATTAAGATCAAAATACACAATACTACTAATGCTTATGCTCCAGTATGTTTGATTTGGTCACAGCTCTTCTTTGTATGTCACCAGCCCCCTTTTCTTGTTTCTCCCCTGTCATTAGTCTATTACCAAGCCTCATAATGAAATACCCCGCTTGACACTTAACGCTTACCATCCTTCCTATTATTAACCCTCTTCTGACTCCTACTCTCCCACATGACAGTAACCTTTTCCTGATTCCTAACCTCCCACTTAACGTCAGCAATCTTCCTGATGCCAAGTCCTAATGCGAACATTAACCTCCGTCCTTTAAAATTAACCTCTCTAAACTAACACTAACCTGCCTACACTGATTCTTATCCATAATGAAAAAAAACCTCATCTGACACGTAGTTTCAGCACAGTGTGGCTGAAATCCCGCTGAACATCAGCATTGTTTATGTAATAGCCAAGTACTGGTAACAAGATGAATGATGGCCAGTCAAGCATGTTTGCTGGTAATGGGAAGTTTTACAACTAATCTCATATCTCCCAGTTTTAGGGATGGAACATAAGGGACACATGAAAGAAGAATTAAATATTTCTTTGAGGACTTTTCCTCAACACCTCACCAGTTAGATACTGTTTATATGACCATTAGCAAAATGCAGATAACTGTGTACTATATTTATAGTTGTATAGAATGATCTCCATCAGCAAAACAAAACAGAAAGGGAAAAAAGCTGAAAAACATTGCTTTTAAAAATAAAGCAACTGAAGTGTGATACTCTTACATGTTAATTTAACTGATCATATATTACATAAAACCAAAAAAGAGGGACTATTGAGGAGGAAATAGAGGTAAAGGATTTTGACCCAAAAAAGGGACAGATTCTCCAGACAGAGTAGGAATACGTTGGAACGATACCATTGATTGATCTGCTGCCACTACCCATGCTATTACTTGCACTCCATGTTGACTTCTACTATAACTTGTTGATTATGATAAGTACCTGCTGCTGCTGCAATGCAACTACTCTATAGAGAAACACATGCACTTTATGTCAGATCTGTCAACTCTTGGTAAACTATGAGTGATGACTTTGATAGACAAATGCAGGACACAAATTCAGTAGGAATGCCTATTTATTGTACTGATTGCCATTGACGTGAACATTTCTTGACTCGAGCATTTGAGGACATAGTTTTTGTCGTTTCCCAACCTGTTCTTGTACCACTATGGCTTTATTAATGGCAAACTAGCGTAATAACTGTCACTTGCTAGGTCAAATTACCTTGAATGTTCTATTTATTAATTTAGCAGTTTGATATTTTTTAACAAATTGTATTGAATGGAAAAGCGTACGTCAGGTACCCGTGATAGAAAACAAGGTCAATGTAGGGCAAAGCGTCTGCTGTGAACAAACCACCACTGCTACCACTATGATTCACTTACTTATAAAACTATGAGAAATGCTAACACAAAGTAAAGAACTATTACTATTAACTAGGGGAATTACCTTGAGTGGGATCTTCTTACTAATTGAGCAACTTCAGGCCTTGCTTTAGACAAAAAATGTTGAAGTCAAGTGAGGTTAATTAGTGACTACTTATAGTCAATTGAAAATGTAAGTTTTAAAAAAATGTAAACTATATTTGCACAGCTCCAAAATGGCCAAACAATAGATCTGGCTTGTGAATGACGCATTTGCATCTGTGCACTGGGTGCGATCCACAATCATGTGCAGTCATTTTCAACTTTTATGTTGATTAAAATAAAACTGGTATAGCCATTATATTCTTGACTATGTCTTGACTACTGTAAAGGTGGCCATACACCAGGCGACTTTGCAGCCGATCGACCATCCGATTCAATTTTTATAATCGGTTTGGATGAATATTAGTGCCGTCAAAAGCATGCCTGATCGACGACATGACCAATTTTGGCCAAAATGGATCGCACTCACATGTATCAATCTGACATGCTGCAAGATGTGGGGCCGACTTGCTCGATTGGATGTGCAGCAGTAATGGTGTGCGATATCGGGACAAGCGACAAGCACAACGGAACTACTGCCGCTATCCCCCAATGTAAAATATTCCTCCCTGCTGCCTGGTGCAGTATACTTTACCTGTCCTTCACTGGCTCCGAGCTCTATCCGCATACACGCGCCCCACGTGGTTGCTGGCAGTCTCAACGAAGCAGAGCCATGGGGGCGTGCCTCTCTTCCTCTCTTATTATTGCAGAGCAGTACGCAGCGGAAACCGATTACCGGGTGTTGGGCCCCCGTCGTCTCCTCTTCTAGCAGCTGCCTGCTGCTCTGCTGGCTTCTGATGTGTCACCTGACCCACATTGGGTGATGTGGGCATGCATGGGGAGTAAGTGTTACATTTAGGCCTCGGTTGTTTGAACTCTCAAGCAAACCGAGACCTCACTGTACTGTGTTCCCCTTGCCTCTATTGTAAACCTGAGTGGCAAGGATCCTCTTATCATGTTGTTCATAATTTATACTTGTTACGGTATGTATGCAGGCTTGTCAATTGTGCCTTGTATCTATTTAATGTTCAGTGCTACATAATATGCGGGCACTTGCTAAATAAAATATAATAATGAGTAATAACATTATTCCTTAAATATTGGAAAATGAATACTGTAGTTGCGGTGTGTAATTCTATATTGACATTAGACTGTTTCTCCATGAAAGGTTTATTAAAGTTCATTATCACTGAAACTAAGCTGATCCTCTCAGAAATTAATTAGAAGCACACACTGGTAAAGGTCTTTTGTGATGAGCACCATTGCTCTAACTATGAAAATAAAGTTCTGTAGATTGGCAGTAATATCTGATGAGGGAATTTGTGAATTTACATGTACACCTATGCTTTTGGATTAAAAGGTGGAAATAGAATGTTTTCTGCAGTCGTATAGCTTTGCAATTATGCGTATGAACAAAGTCAATTTAAATAATGACATTTTTGGTGTGGTGTATCTTCCAGGGCTTCCGATCCATAAGGATTAATTTATGAATTAGTGAGTGAATTAAAAACCGTTTCTTTTGAAAAAAAACAAAAAAAACATCAACTTGTTTTAGAAAATTATTAATCTTGAATAAAAATAGTATCTTCCTGGGTCACGTAGCATAAGTGATTTTAAAGGGTCGCTATGGCGAAAAATTTTAAAATTTAAAGTATGTGCAAACATATACAAATAAGAAGTATGTTTTTTCCAGAGTAAAATGAGCCAGAAATTACTTTTCTCCTATTTTGCTGTCACTTACAGTAGGTAGTAGAAATCTGACAGAAGCGACAGGTTTTGGGCTAGTTCATCTGTTCATAATGGATTTATTTACAAAAGCACTCAGTGAATGGCAGTTGCTCTGTCCAACTGCCAAAAAACTGTGTAGGAAGCAGGGAAGCTGGCCAGCGTCATTGTTTAAACCCTTATAGGGAATATCTTTATAAAGAATAAAAGTCTTGCTGAGAATCCCCTATGATGAGATGGACAAGTCCAAAACCTGTGGCTTATTTTACTCTGGAAAAAAACGTTCTTCTTATTTGTCTATGTATGTACATATTTTAAATTTTACAATTTTTCGCTATAGTGCCCCTTTAAGTATTGTAATGTTTTATAATAAATACATAGTCAATAGAATTTGCAAGGGCTGTTGAGGAACTCGTACATAATCAGTGGCAGACTTTTACCTGAACTCAGAACTTCATCTCAGCTCAAAAAGATGAGCATCAGCTTAATAGCCTTTAAAGAAAAACATTTTTGTTACAGCTGATACAAATCCTGCAATAAATCTGCTGTTTGTCTACTTCCTGCTTCACGGAAGCAGACATATTGTTAACTTCCTGTGTTTACAAATGAGCTCTCTGCCGTGGCAGTCAGCTTACACAGCTAAGGGATCAAATTACAACTTGTGCTTGGTCACAGATGGGGGGGGATTAGATAGGCTAAACTCTCTTAAGTACATACAGAGTGCATTCCTCTATGTTTTCCTTCTGTCCTGTGCAAAATTTCAGGCCCACTTGAAAGGATGCTAGATATTATGATGGAATAATGTATTCAGCTTATAGTCACGCTAGCTCCTAAAATTCCAGTTTCTATAGAAGCCAAAGCTCTGAGTTTTTGGATGAGTTTAGATTCCTACTCCAGCCTCTCTATTTGTGATGCAAAGTTTTCCCTCAGCACCCTAAACCCTGAAGGTTCTTTCATTCCGTACAGTGGCTTGCAGTACAATGCTGTATAGCTCGCTGCTATCCCCGTCAAATAACAAAGTACTGATGAGGACTGACAATGCAATAAAGTGCAGCTAATGATTTTAGCATTGGTTTTGCATTTTGGCAATAAAGAGCAGGGCAGGGGTCATGAAAGGCTATACGATCAGTAGACCTATGATCTCTGTAGAAGAAATAGGAAGTTATTAGAGCATCATTTCTTTTTGTTATTAAAGAGACTCTGTAACACAATTTTCAGCCTTATTTCTTCTATCCTATAAGTTCACATACCTGTTCTAATGTGGTCTGTCTTACTGCAGCCTTTCCTAGTTGCACAGTGGCTGTATTATCTTTGTTATATAATCTAATCTTCTTTCCTCTGACGGCTTTGTCAGGCTCAGGCACTCAGGCAGGAATGTGCTGCTCTGTTTGTAATAGGATAGAAGCTATACACACCCTCTCCACGTCCCCTGCAGGCTCTGTATGAGTCACAGACTGAGCTCCTCTCAACCTATCACACTCTGGTTAGCAGCCATGTCTTTTGTTTGTAAACACTGCCTAAAACTGGCAATTACAAGCCAGGATTGCAGCAGGGAGTGGCAGAAACTGCACAGAGGGGCCCAGGAGAACATAATGAATAGAATGGTATGCTTTTTATTGTAAGAATTTTAGAGTACAGATTCTCTTTAAACCTTCATTCCACATGTTTCTCATTTAAAGGACTGTAGCAAGAGGGCTATGGAGGCTGCCATATTTATTTCCTTTTAAGAAATACCAGTTACCTGGCTATCCTGTTGATTTCCTGCTTCTAATACTTTTAGCCATAGACCCTGAACAAGAATAGGCAGATCAGGGGTTTCTGACATTATTGTCAGATCTGGCAAGATGAGCTGCATACTTGTTTCTGCACGGACACTACTGCAGCCAAATAGATCATTGTTTAAAAGAAAATAAATATGGCAGCCTCCATAGTCTTCTCACTTCAGTTGCACCTCCTCAACTAACCTGATGATAGAACCAACTACACCCCCCCCCCCCGACTCACCTATAGGGGTGCATGTGAACTTCTCATCCTGCAAGATGCATGAGGCAGTATCAGAGCCAACCTTCAACCACTTTGGCTTGGACCTGAGAAAATGGCAAGTGAGCTGTCTGTATACTTAAAACTACTGATCGTTTTACCATGTGGTTTTCACCTATTTAACATATGATTATGTATGTATTTTTCTCCTCATATGTTTCGTTTCTTCTACCTAAGATGGTGACAGATGGGCTTTCTAGTAGTCCATTAGCGAATCATTGAATTATAAACTGGCGGTAAGCCAGCATCACACTTTATCCTGATGAGGCTCTCCTAATTCTCAGCAGGTCTCTGAAGTCATGAAATTCAACCCTGCCACTTCTCACCCCATGTGACCACGATCTGCACTGATATAGAGATCAGTGTATATAATGATCAAAAGATTGAGGGGAGGGGGTAACTGGATTTTTTTTCCAGGACGCCAAGCTGGCTTTTACCACTTGCGCCTATGGAACTGTATATTCACATGAGCTAAGACTTTATGGTTACCTTAGTGGACTATACAGAAGTACTGAGCACACAGTATGTGCTCAACCATATTCATTTCTCACGGGAACTTTAAAAGGACAAATCAAAGATGTCCTTCTTGATATCGGTTCCCTCTCCTCCACTTCCTACTCTCTAGAGCCAAACACCGCACCCCCATATTGTATATACTGTATATATATATTTTCCTAAGTTAGCCAGACTATTTCTCCTAATCAGGCCTGGAATGCGTGTAAATGCAGAAGTGGTACTGCTGGTGGAGGGGGCATCATAACTTGGATGCATTATATGGAGGTCTCTATGTAAGGGCACTATAACTGGGTACAATATGAAAAGAGGAAGACACTATAAGGGGACTACTTTATATGAGATACTATGTACAGTAAAACCTCCCTTTATCTGACACCTACGGGGATTGGTTTATGCCAGATAAATGTAGTTCCTGGTTGCTTGAGAGTTACTATTAAAAATAGGCCTAATACTGTACTATACCTCCTATACCTATGCCATTAACTGTAAATAAACGGAGAAATTCAGTAATTAAGAACAAATTATGACAAATACAAACTTAATTTAATGTTCCAGGGGTGTATTACTGTATGACATACTGTAAAAGTAGATTTTTGCACCCTGCAAAACTGGGATTTTTTTCTATTTGCTTGAGGGCTCTGGTTACCTGAAATCTGGATGACTGAGAGTTTACCATATACAGAAACTATAATGGAAGGATTATAGAGGGTGCGGTTTTCTCCAATTCATATGGCGGTATTATAATGCGAGGCACTATAAAGGGGGATCACTATAAAGTGGAAACTATATAGATCCGGGCCTCTTTAAAAAATTTATTTAAAAAAAGACCTTTAGCCACCTCTTATAAAATCATTTTAAAGATAACCCGAGGCCTCAAAAAGCAAATACTTACCTGAGAATAAGGAAGCTGTTGGATCCTCCAGATGCTCCCCGCGCCGTCCTCTGCCACTGCCTGGGACCCTCCTGCACATTGCAACCATGCTTCTCTTCTTGCACCCGCCTGAGCATGGACATGCCTGTGCAGTAACACAGAGCCTTTGGCTTACTGCTGAGTGGGGATGGTCGGAAATGCCGATATCCGATTCTGCAGAAATTCCGATTTCCGCCAATGCCAATTACCGATTTCGTGGATTTCCAATCGGTTTGGCCATTTTTTGCATTCTCTGATTGGCCAAATACTTCCGAGTTGACTCTGCATTCTCTGATTGGCCAAATACTTCCGAGTTGACTCTGCATTCTCTGATTGGCCAAATACTTCCGAGTTGACTCTGCATTCTCTGATTGGTCCAATGCTTCCGAGTTCTGTGATTGGGCTAAAATTACCGAGTTGTGGTACTGCAGTATTTGTACAGAAATTCGATTTCCGATCGGTTTCCGATTTCCGAGTGTTTATTTTGAAGTTTTTTTCATTCTCTGATTGGTCAAATACTAGTTGTTTCTGCATTCTCTGGTCCATTGTTTCCGAGTTCTGTGATTGGCCTAAAATTACCGAATTGCAGTAATGCAGTATTTCTGCAGAGTTCCATTTTCCGATTTCCGAGTTCCGATCGGAAATTCAGATTTCCGAGCAGAAATTCGGAAATTTCAATTCCGCGAAATCCGAATGAGCATCCCTACTGCTGAGACACAGGTGAGCTCACCCAGGCGCAGCGTGGCCGCGATCGTGTTTCAAGAGGAGGGAAGTCACAAGCTTGGAATCCCACAAGTCAGATTTCTTTTGGAGGGGTCCACGCTCAGCAACGGGGGACTGGAGGACAGTGTGGGAAGCCTCTACAGGATCCAAAGCCTTCCCTCTCAGGTAAGTATTTGCCCTTTGACTCAAGGTTCACTTCAGGTACACGTTAAGGTCAACGTCAACAAGATAAAGATACGTTTTTCCATGGCTTTTTTTTCCATCTAACAAGTTCTGCTTGCTGTCTATAGAAGTGTTCTTCCAGGGGTGGAATAGTTCCTCGCTTGTTTACCGTACACTAACCTCTGCACTTGATTATCCTGAAAGAATAATACAGACATTTGTTTCTAGGCCTGTCTTCACGTTTGCAGCCTTGTTCTAGTGTCTCGTGTCTGTTGCCACTCTCGGTCTGCTTGCAACTGTGAAATATGTGCCAACAATAGCATTTAGAAAACATTGCGGATTCCTTGCACTTTATACCCTTTTATGGTATTCTGCCAAATTAGGTATTGCTATGCCGCATGTCAATCTGCAGCTGAAATATTTATTTTCCCAACTTAGTTGCTCATACAGCTGGGAACTGTTAAATCTGTTGCTTTAATCAGGAACATTTGTTGTCGTGAGATATAAAAAAAACTCATGCAACGGTCAGCAAATTATCTTGACTAATTACTGCCGCCCACATTGGTTAAATACGGAGGTTAAGGTATTTAATTCTTTTGATGTTTCACAATCTTTAGGAATAAACTTGGCACCGGATTCAGGCTATGGCTTTGTGTCCTTCTTTGTTCCAAAATGGAGCACAGAAACAGCTGTCATTTTAATAAGTGTCTTAAATAATTGACACTGCACTGGTATTTACTTGATGGTATTAGTAACAGAAAGCATATGCACCACTTAGACTGATGTAGTCATACTCAGACAAGACACAGACATAGGACATTTATAGTATGCTTTTCTCCTGGCAGAATCAAAGTGCCAGAGCTATAGCCACTTAGTACACAATTAGTTGGCAGAAGCAGTATTAGAAAGTCTTCCCCAAGGTCTCCTTACTGAATAGATGCTGGCTTACTGAAACAGGAGGAGCCAAAATTCAAACCCTGGTCTCGTGTGTCCCTTAACCAATACAGTATGTGGATGGGTGGTGCCAGCACTGCTATTCTATATGCGGGCCGCCGATATTTACAGGTGCATTGGGCTGCATCTATAAGTTTACATTTTGTGTGTGGGATTGGGGGGCCTGTGAAAATGCCTTGGCGGGCCGCATTCGGCCCGCGGGCCTTAGTTTAAGGACCACTGATCTAGCCACTACTCAGGGTGCCACTGCATAGTGGAGACTGTACACTATATGAGAAGGTAATTGAAGGGCACACTATTTAGGTAGGTGCTTTCTTCCCCATCCCACTTATCTGGTAGGAATAGAATTACATATTTTAAAGTACATTTCTTGATCTTTCAGGTAACAGTGGCAATCACATGACCTTAAATGTTTCCTCTAGTTCTTTGATTACTGGCAGGCTCCCCATATAGACTCCTGGAGATGCCAGCTGGTATCATACCCACATCCCCCCACCTGAATCCACCCTCCCCATTCTCTTGAATTTTCTTGACAGCTCGGTCACATCACTTCTCACAGGAAACCACACTTATAGAGGAAGTATAAGGGGCAGCACTGGAGTGGTCACATAACTGCTAATGTTAACCTATATAGTTTTTCTCTTTCCAGGCTAGTAAAATTAAAATTTTGACTTGTAGGAGCTTTAATGTAATCCTCTAGCTAGAAAATCAAACTGATTAGAGCCCCATGTAGAGTACTGGGTGTACTTACAGTGAGCGCTGTTAGTATAGTGTAGTGCAGTATCCACCGATGTCAAGCTCCATGCAAACTGGACCAGCATGTGACTTGACCAGAATGCAGTGGCTGGGTTTGCCCACATTGTGATGTTGTTACCCATCCACCTTTCCCCTCTCCAGCATAGATGGGCTGGTGAGGGCAGGGAGTAGTGTCAGTGTGGATGGAGAGGGCCACCTTGCTGTTGGCTGAATGAGTATAGAGCTTGACCTCAGGGTATACAAAAGTGAATGAGTTAGCAGACAGTACCGGCTAGAAGTGCCATCAACGGTTTACATTGGGCTGCGTTTAGTTTATTTACACCTTACTTAACAAAAGGGCCCTATAAAAAAAAACAACTTAAATTATGAATATTGCCCAAAATTGTAAAATGTAAGATCCATACCATACACACACACTGCATTTATCACCGAGTGAAATGCACTATAAATATTTTTTTTCCTATGTTGTTGTCATTTACAGTAGGTATTAATAATCTGACAATTCTGACAGGTTTTTAACTAGTACAACTCCTCATGGAGGATTCACAGTATTTTCTTCATTCATTACAAAAGCACTCCCTGGCAAAGACCTGTACAAAGGTGCCAGAAAGCGTGTTTCCTTATGCACCACTAATATGGCATTGGACTGTGCTACTGCTGTCCTGATAATTCCTCATAAGCAGATGGGCTTGTCCAAAACCTGTCAGAACTGCCAGATTTTATCCACCTTCTACAAGTGACAACTATATAGGAAGAAATTAATTTATTGTTCATTTACTTCTGGAACAAATGTACCACTTAGATGTATCCATACTCAGAGCCTTCCCTGAGAGAAATGTTAAATGTTACAGTTTTCCATAATGGCGTAGCGAAGGAGCTATGGTCCCCTTGGCAAGTTTTACATGGGGCCACCCAACACTATATAAATAATAATTGATACGGTTCACCAAAACCTGCCGAAGATTTTCACAGTGTCAGAGGTGCAAGGTGGGGATGAGGAACAGTTTGTTAATGATTACTACTTTTCAAAGTTTCTATAGAAGTGATTTTTATGAGCACAGGACCAATAGAGAGCTAATATTGTGGTTGAGGGAGGGCCCCTCTGTCCCAAGGGCCCCGATGCAGTCGCTACCTCTGCACCCCCTATTGCTACGCCATGATAGTGAGCCTTAAAGGAATACTGTAGGGGCGTCGGAGGAAAATGAGTTGAACTTACCCGGGGCTTCTAATGGTCCCCCGCAGACATCTTGTGCCCACGCAGCCACTCACTGATTCTCCGGCCCCGCCTCCGGTTGACTTCTGGAATTTCAGACTTTAAAGTCTGAAAATCACTGCTCCAACATTGCCGTGTCCTCGCTCCCGCTGATGTCACCAGGAGTGTATAGCACACGCCCATTATGGTCTGCGCAGTGCCATCAGCGGGAGCGAGGACACGGCAACGCAAGCGCAGTGGTTTTTAGACTTTAA